>NW_027601401.1:0-194286 GCF_053455715.1 Rhinoraja longicauda
ACTAACAAGTCACTTGCACCGGAAGGGATAATCCCAGGTTGTTAAAGGATGCAAGGGTCATGGAGCAGGTGGCTGTAATCTATGTTGCCACCACCTTCTGTGTGAAGAAATTGACCCTCAGGTTCCAATCAAATCTTGCCCCACTCACCTTTAACCTAAGTCTTCTTGTTCATGATTCCCCCGCGTTCGGTAAAATACCCTATCTATTCCCCTCAAGACCTTATACTCCTTTATAAGATCATTGCTCATCTTCCTGCACTCCAAAGAATAACGTTCTCGCCTACACAACCTCTCTCCGTAGCACAGGCTCACAAGTCCTGGCAACATCCTCTTCAGCTTCTCTGTGCTCTTTAAGCTTAATGACATCCTTCGTATTGCAGAGTGACCAAAACTGAACACAATACTCCAAATGCAGCCTCAAAGTCTTGTGCAACTGTAACACAATATTGCAACTTCTTTACTTAACACCCTGATTAATGAAGGTACCAAAAGCCTTTACTACCCATTCCTCAAACCTCCCTGAGAGGATGTTAGTCCTTTTCCAGTTTTGATGCACCCTGTCCCTCTTGTACAGGTCACACCTGCCCAGAAGTTATCCCAGTGATCTCATCAGCTAAAGGCCTGCCTTCTGCACCAGTTCTTCAGCCATGCGTTCATCTATTCTATTGTTACCATCATTGGCATATGGCACTGAGAGGAATTTTGAGATTACACTCTGGAAGTTCTGCTTTGTAAACTTCTATCAAACTCTCTAAGTTCACCCTGTCGGATCTCACCTCTCGTTCTGCCTAGGTTGTCAGTACCATTGTGTACAACAATCTCAGCTGTTTTCTCTCCCCTTTCACAATGTCCCGGATCCAATCCAAGACATCCCTGTCCTTGACACGTGAGAGGCAACAAACCATCCTGGGATCTCGCTCTGAGCCAAGGGGAAGTCCATCTCTTCCCCACACCACAGCTCACTGAGATGTTTCCTTGCCCTGCTGTGCATCACAGCCAACTGTGGTGCCACACCTTGGCTACTGCTGCAACTTTCCTCTGAGAGACCTACTCTGTCTGCAAGGGGAATGACCACAGGGCACTCACTCCTGCACGACCTGCCTGCACTTACTGCTCCTCCTGGTCATCCACCTCCTTCCTTTCTCTACCTGCAGTGTGACTAATTGCTAAATTCAGTCAACAAAGTTCTCCGTAAATCAAATTCTCCACGGCACTACACAGTGGGAAGCTGCAGCTGGACACAGCCTCCTGCAGGTGTAGTCAGACACACCAGAAATGTTCCCAAACTCCCACAGGAAGAGCAGACCACTGGCCTAACCTCCATAACCTTTCCTCTTGTTCTACCCTTATTAGACCTTTGATGTATATGGTCTCACTTCCACCTGACATTGCTCTGCCCATCTTATTAGATCAATATCACCATGTAACCAATCACTCTTCAGACATAAATCCAGATAGACACATTCTGTCCCAAATAAACCTCCTCACCATGGGTGGCACATTGGCGCAGTAGTACAGCTGCTGCCTCCCAATGCCAGAGACCCGGGTTTGATCCTGACTACGGGTGCTGTCTATATGGAGTTTGCACGTTCTTGCTGTGACTGCGTGTGTTTCCTCTGGATGCTCTGGTTTCCTCCCACATCCCAAAGACGTGTGGGTTTGTAGGTTAATTGTCCCTAGTGTGTAGGATAGAACTAGTGTACTGGTGATTGCTGTTCAGCACGGACTCAATGGGCCTATTCCACTCTATATCTCTGAAACTAAAAACATGTACACGTTACTGAAGGAATCACAGATCAGAGGAGCAGGACATGTCACAAGAGAGTCTGATGTCAGAATGCAGCTGTTTTGTGGATCGCTGACTGAGGGCAAACGATCAGGTGGTGACAGAACAAGTTTTAGAGATGCTCGTACAGTATTCTTGTAGCCTTTCAACATCGACACACTCCATTGGTAACAACGAACAGTGGATTGTCTTATTTGGCATACCTGCATAAAGTGTGTGCTCGGTCGTAAAGAGTTATCATGGAAACAGCCCCATTGATCAAACTCGTCCATGCTGACCAAGGTGCCTCACCTAAGTTAGTCCCATTTCCTTAGGTATGGCCCATATCCCACTAAACCTTTCCTGTCCATGTGCCTGCCCAAATGTCTTTTAAATGCTGTTATTGTACGTGCCTCAACGATCTTCTCTGGCAGTTCATTTTCCATACCTACCACCCTTTGTGTGAAGAAATTCTTATTAATTCTTTCCCCTCTCACCTTAGGCCTATGCTCTCAGGTTCTTATCCTGGGTAAAAAACTGTACATTCACCGTATCCATTCCCTATGACTGATGAAAGCCAATACACTAAAACTCCTCTTTAATACCCAAACCACCCGTGATGCCACTTTCAGGGAACTACACTTTACACTAGCACTTTCACTGCTTAGTTTTTAGTTTAGTTTAGAGATACAACGTGGAAACAGTCCCATCGGCCCACTGAGTGCACAGATGAGAAATCCCTACACATTAACACTAATCTACACACACTAGGGACAAATTACAATTATACCCCGCCAATTATCCAACAAACCTGTATGTCTTTGGGGTGTGGAAGGAAACCGGAGATCCTAGAGAAAACCCACACAGGTCACGGGGAGAACTTACAAACACTGTACTGACAAGTACGTAGTCAGGATCAAACCTGGGTCTCTGGCGCTGTAAGGCAGCAAATCTGCTCCTGCACCACCGCCCGATCCCTCTGCTCTACAACACTCCACAGGCCCCTCCCATTCACTGCGAAGGTTCTACCTTGGTTTGACTTTACAAAATTTAACATCTTGCACTTATCTGCATAAAACTCCATTTGCCTCTCCTCGGCCCACTTGCCCAGCAGATCAAGACCCTGCTGTAATTTTTGATAACCCTCTTTGCAATCTACGATACCACCTACTTTATTGTCATCTACAAACTTACTAATCAAGCCTTGTACACTCTCATCCAAATCGGTTGTAACCTGAGACAAGCCTCTTCATTGTCCACTATACCACCAATCTTCTCTCAACCTTATTGTTCCAAACGTGCGTTTCAAGGTAGATAAGGAAAGATACAAGGATTAGAAATTAAGGATCTGAAGTGGGGAAGGATGATATGAATGTCATGAAACAGGACCTGGCAAAAGTTGACTGGGAGCAGGTACATCCATAAACCTACCAGTCATGCCATCCAGATTCTAATTATTAATATGGCAATATGATCTCCAAAGCAGCTTCTGTGATAATGACACTATTTGCATGCTCTCACAATCAAAGCACTCAGACTGGCACACAAATAATTCTATTTACCTTACAGGCGTTTGGTGGCCACCTAAGTGCCAGAACATTATCGGTAGGATCTCCCAAGTTAGATTTGCTATAAAACAAAAGTGTTTTCATTAACGGATCTGTGAACTGGCCACACGAGGAAGTGCTGATAGAGCAAATAGTAATTGGCGGTACAGCCCCCGTTCACCTACTGCATATAAACCACCAAAACACACACTCACCTGGTAACTCCAGAGATGGGGGTAGAGATGTCAAAGGGAGGGAAAGAGTCAGAGTGGTCTAGGTGGGAGCAGAGTCAAAGTGGCAGCAGGGGTCATGAAATGTTTACATTCCATCTGAGTACACCAATCCAGTCATCTAGGTAGACAGAGCTCGGTTCAGTTTAGTTTATTGTCACATGTATCGAGGTACAGTGAAAAGCAGTGAAAAGTGACCAAAGGCAGCAGATCAAAACACCATCCACATTCCCCTCAGCCCCACACTTTCTGAACTTGGACGTTTCCTCACTTGCTTCCAATCCACTCACCACCCTCCCATTCATCTAGGCTGAATCAATGTAAATGCTGCATTCTCCAAGTTTATAATGTGAAGGTGTTTCTGGGGCTACTTGGATTATGAATCCAAATCAGGTCTTACATTGTTCAATCCATGGTCCATAAAGAATATCAAGCCAATAATGAATACTCTCCACATTCCTAGATGTGTGCACTTCCAATGACACTCGGAATGCTTGACTCATGTCTAGATGACCAAGGCGAATAACGCATTTAATGAGCACCCAGTCTATTCACACCCTCCACAGTGATACACCATGGCTGCAGTGTGTCCAGATTAAACTCCATCAGTCGTTTCTCTGCACATATTTTCAACCTTTCTATATCCTGCTGAATCATTCGTCAAGCCTCCTCACTATCCATAACTGCACCAATTAGGCAGCATCTCTGGAGAAAAGGAATAGATGATGTTTCAGGCTGAGTGAGAGTGTCAGTCCGAAGAAGGATTTCGACCCGATACGTCACCTAGACGTTTCTCCGGAGATGCTGCCAGACCAGCTCAGTCTTTACATATGCATGGGCGCAATCCCTTGTTAGGACAGGACGAGGCACTGGCACCTCAGGCTTGACCCGGCCTCTTGGCCTTAGTCTCAGTGGAAGTGCTGGCTGTCTCGGATTTTTTCCTGACAGCCCAGTCTTGACCACACAATGGTACTGGCAGTCTCAGTTTTGTCCCAGTAACTCAGTCTTCCTCGGACTTGTGACAGGGGAACACAGCTAGCAGGGAGCCCTGCCCCTTGCCCCTTGCCCCTTGCTCCTTGCCCCTTGCCCCTTGCCCCTTGCCCCTTGCCCCTTGCCCCTTGCCCCTTGCCCCTTGCCCCTTGCCCCTTGCCTTTCCCTTTCCCACACTCTCCCTTTTCGCTAGAATGCCAAGGTTTATAGGGAACAGGCTGAAAAGGTTCTGGTGACCAAACCAATATAAGCTAATTGCCCCCGCTGTTACCAATGATGCTGAGAATTGCCTCTCCTGGCCTGTCAGCCAATGAGAGGGATCAGAGTGGCATCTGAAGGAGGGGTCCCTCTCACATTGTGCACATCAACTTTGAATTCAATCTATCAAGTCTCTGTGGATCTCATGTACTTTAGCCTTTACATCAGCCTACCATGAAGGCCTGTGTTGAAAACTTTACTAAAATCCATTTATTCAACACCCATTGCCCTACGTTCAATCATCTTTGTCACCTCCTCAAAAAACTCAACCAATTTTTTAAGATATCATCTCCCCCTCCCAAAGTCATGATGACTATCCCTAAAAAGACTTATTATGGATAGATTAGGATTCTATCCCTAAAAATCTTCTCCACCAATTTTTCTACCACAGCCTCACCATCCTATGAATGACCTGTTTTGTCTCTATTTCCTGCCTCAAATGAAGGAATTGCAATGGGGTACCTGCAGAACTTTGGGATCTTGCATGTGGCTAAAGAGTATACAAAGATCTTTGTCAAGGCCCCAGCAGTCTCCACTCTTGTATTTTCAATGATCTGGGATAGATCCCATTAGGCGCTGGGGAGTTATCCACTATATTATTCTTCTAGAAAACAATACCTGTGCCACAGTGGCGGCACGGTGGCGCAGCGGTAGAGTTGCTGCTTTAGAGCGAATGCAGCGCCGGAGACTCAGGTTCGATCCTGACTACGGGTGCTGCACTGTAAGGAGTTTGTACGTTCTCCCCGTGACCTGCGTGGGTTTTCTCCGAGATCTTCGGTTTCCTCCCACACTCCAAAGACGTACAGGTATGTAGGTTAATTGGCTGGGTAAAATGTAAAAATTGTCCCTAGTGGGTGTAGGATAATGTTAATGTGCGGGGATCGCTGGGCGGCACGGACTTGGAGGGCCGAAAAGGCCTGTTTCCGGCTGTATATATATGATATGATATGATTATCCCCTCCTTGGTTACCCACTTATTTGTCAACAATGAATAAAATATCTTGGGATTCTCCTTAATCCAACTTGCCATGGAAGTTTTGTTTTCTTCTTATTGTCTACATTTCTCAAGGGCCCAATTTCAATTTCCTCATCCTTACATATGCTTCTTTTTTTCTTTTTGACTAATCTTGTCATCGAAGGTTCTTGAGCCTTGCCATTCTTGCCTTTCATCCTGTCTCCCCAGCTCATGCCTAATACTGATGTCATTGGCATCTTCTCAACTTAGCACTCTCCTCCAAGGTCCAGATTTATCCTTATCCGTAACTTTCAGAAAACATATGGAGTTGTGTTTACTGTTCCCAATATGCTCCTGCATTGAAACTCCAATCAGCTGGCCAGGCTCATTTCCCAATACAGGGTCCAGTATGGTCCCTTCCCTGGTTGGATCTAGATATTGTCAAAAAACCGTCCTAGATGCACCTACAAAAATTCTGCCCCATCTAAGTTTGTGGCACCAAGGGGAGTTAAGTCCATATTGGAAAAATTAAAGTCACCCACTGCAACTCCTCTGTTGCTTTTACACTTTTCCCATATATCTGTTCCGGGAGTTTTCTTGGACACAATATTATTCTTCTAGAAAACAATACCTGTGCCACAGTGGCCCAAGGGCGACACAGTGACACAGCTGGTAGAGCTGCTGCCTCACAGTGCCCAGGACCAAAGTTTGATCCTGACCTTGGATGCTGCCAGTGTTGAGTTTGCCTATTCTCCCTGTTCCTACATCCCAAAGACATGCGGGTTTGTAGGTTATTTGGCTTCCGTAAATTGCCCCTGATGTGTAGGAAGTACATGAGAAAGCAGGATAGCATGGAATTAGTGTGTATGGGTGATCAATGGTCGGAATGGACATGGAGAGCCAACGAGCCTGTTTCCATGCTGTATCTCTGAACTAAAGCAGATTAAACCTCCTCCTTCTTGATCACATGTCCCTAGAATATCAATATACCCCTCCCTGATCGCACGATTCTCTCCTTGGTGAATGCAGGTGCAAAGTACTCATTTAGTACCTCGCCCATTTCCAGATCCAAGCATAAATTCTCCAATTTATCCTTGACTGCTCCAATCCTCTATCTAGTTACCCACTTGTTTGTCAACAATGGGTAAAATATCTTGGGATTCTCCTTAATCCTACTTGCCATGGGAGTTTCATTTTCCTCCTATTGTCTATACATTTCTCAAAGGGCCCAATTTCAGCTTCCTCAAACTTCCTTTTTCTTTTTGACTAAACTTGCAGCATCTCTTGACATCCAAGGATCCTGAGCCTTGCTATTCTTGCCTTCCGTCCTCTCTCCCCAACACGTGCCTAATACTGATGTCATTAGCCTCACCTCAATGTAGCACATTCCCCGAAGGTCCAGGCTTATCCTTGTCCGTAACTTACTGCAAATATATGGAGTTGTGTTTGCTGTTCCCAATATGCTCATGCATTGAAACTCCAATCAGCTGGCCAGGCTCATTTCCCAATACAAGGTCCAGTATGGTCCCTTCCCTGGTTGGATCTAGATATTGTCAAGAAACCCTCCTAGATGCACCTACAAAAATTCTGCCTCATCTAAGCTTGTGGCACCACCGGAGACCGAGTCCATATTGGGAAAATTAAAGTCACCCACTACAACTCACCCTCTGCTTTTACATCTTTCCCATATCTCTGTTCCAGGGGTTTACTTGGACACTATAACATGACACAGTTGCATCAGTCACTTCTCCAGCTGTGATTTTTGTTTGATATAAAGGGTGTTAGGGGAAAGTTCAGAGCAACTTGCAATGAAACAGGACAGGATTGGTGCGTAAGATTCAAAATGGTGGCGGTTGCAGTAAAAGAACGGTGCTGCTGGGGTCTTTCCTCCCACACCTTCGGCAGCACTCTGTGCTCAAGGTTGATTGCGAGGTGGCATCCTGGGGATCGAAGGCTGAGCAGTGGCCGTGTGAGGCGAGGGACGACATGTTTATGGGTGGATGTCCCCTGGTCAAAGTGTCGGTGGAGTGGGCCACTGGAGGCCCTGCAGCAGCCGGGGGCTCGAGTGGCTCAGGTGCCGCTCTAAGAGGCCGAGTGCGTGGATCAGAACCAGCCTGCTGCAGCACAGAGTGGCGGAGCAGGGGTGGAGGACTTTGATAACATCGTCTGGCCAGATCGGCCGCTGCAACTCCAATGCAGTGCCGCCACTAGGACAACTGGCCTTTATGGCCAAGTTCGGACTCAACATTTTAAACAACCTTGGACTTCAATCTTACAAATAGCGCTGGAAATGTGGTGTGCCTTGTGTAATGCCTGTAACAGTGTAATCTACTATTCCTACACTCTTGTACTTAAGTATGTTTGTGTCTTTGTATAGTAAGATTCTTACTCAAGTGTACGTACCTAGTTACATGTGACAATAAAGTACCATTTAACCACTGGATCAGTAAACATTGAGGTGAGCTGCATTCTGAGTTGGAGACTTAAAGTTAAGAATTAAAGCTGTGCAAACCCATTAGGGCACAGAGGAATGGTCAGTGCATTGTATTTTGTAACATTTTATCTTGAATCATTTTAACTTTCTTGTAAAATTTAATCGCACATTTTATTACGTATTTTATGCCATAATAGTTTTTGATATTTACTTCCAATAAACATTTTAAAGACTAACATCTATAAGTTGAGTACTTTGAGAGTGTTGGCTGGTTTTACCGCCCAGACCGCACTGAGCCTGCACTCCCTGGAATTTAGAAGGATGTGGGGGGGACCTGATTGAAACATCGAATAGTGAAAGGATTGGATAGAGTAGATGTGGAGAGGATGTTTCCACTAGTGAGAGAGTCTAGGAACAGAGGTCGTAGCCTCAGAATAAAAGGACGTCCATTTAGGAAGCTGAGGAGGAATTTCTTTACTCAAAGGGTGGTGAATCCATGGAATTCTTTGCCATAGAAGGCTGTGGAGGCCAGGTCGATGAATATTTTTAAGGTGGAGGTAGATAGACTCTTGATTAGTACGAGTGACAGGCTTATGAGGATAAGGCAGGAGAATGGGTTTGAGAGGGAGCCATGATTGAATGGCAGTTGATCAGCCATGATTGAATGGCAGAGTGGACTTGATGGGCTGAATAGCCTCATTCAGCTATCACTCATGAACAGATGGGATTAATCCAGACACAATGGAAAGAAAAAGCTCCCCTTACCAGTAATCCTGACTGTACTCACCCAGAACAGCTGGCTGCCACCAGGAAGAGGAGCAGGAGGAATGGCAGACCCATGTCACGGCGGAGACAGTTGTAGGCTATTGTAGCTGTAATGCACAGTGGGATGCTCAGGCTTTATACATCCCCAGGCTGCAGGCTCATGAGATCAGATGGGGCTGTGGTCACACAGGCTTCCTATACGACATGTTCCAACCACAAGTTCTTGCAACTACCAGAGGTACACTCCCTGCTCTTACCACAGGCACCAGAGCCTGCAGCAGAATAGGACAATAATGATAAACAGTCAAAATGATCAACATGCCCTAGAATATCAATATACACCTCCGTGATTGCACTATTCTCTCCTTGATGAATACAGGTGCAAAGTACTCATTTAGTAACTCACCCATTTTCGGGGAATCCATGCATAAATTCTCTTATTTACCTTTGACTGTTCCAATCCCCTCCTTAGTTACCCACTTATTTGTCAACAATGAATAAAATATCTTGGGATTCTCCTTAATCCAACTTGCCATGGAAGTTTTGTTTTCTTCTTATTGTCTACATTTCTCAAGGGCCCAATTTCAGTTTCCTCATCCTTTCATATGCTTCTTTTTTTCTTTTTGACTAAACTTGTCATCGAAGGTTCGTGAGCCTTGCCATTCTTGCCTTTCATCCTGTGTCTCCAGCTCATGCCTAATACTGATGTCATTGGCATCTTCTCAACTTAGCACTCTCCTCCAAGGTCCAGATTTATCCTTATCCGTAACTTTCAGAAAACATATGGAGTTGTGTTTACTGTTCCTGCATTGAAACTCCAATCAGCTGGCCAGGCTCATTTCCCAATACAGGGTCCAGTATGGTCCCTTCCCTGGTTGGATCTAGATATTGTCAAGAAACCCTCCTAGATGCACCTACAAAAATTCTGCCCAATCTAAGTTTGTGGCACCAAGGTGAGTTAAGTCCATATTGGAAAAATTAAAGTCACCCACTGCAACTCCTCTGTTGCTTTTACATTTTTCCCATATATCTGTTCCGGGAGTTTTCTTGGACACAATATTATTCTTCTAGAAAACAATACCTGTGCCACAGTGGCCCAAGGGCGACACAGTGACACAGCTGGTAGAGCTGCTGCCTCACAGTGCCCAGGACCAAAGTTTGATCCTGACCTTGGATGCTGCCAGTGTTGAGTTTGCCTATTCTCCCTTTTCCTACATCCCAAAGACATGCGGGTTTGTAGGTTATTTGGCTTCCGTAAATTGCCCCTGATGTGTAGGAAGTACATGAGAAAGCAGGATAGCATGGAATTAGTGTGTATGGGTGATCAATGGTCGGAATGGACATGGAGAGCCAACGAGCCTGTTTCCATGCTGTATCTCTGAACTAAAGCAGATTAAACCTCCTCCTTCTTGATCACATGTCCCTAGAATATCAATATCCCCTCCATGATCGCACTATTCTCTCCTTGCTGAATGCAGGTGCAAAGTACTCAGGAGGAATGGCAGACCCATGTCACGGCGGAGGCAGTTGTAGGCTATTGTAGCTGTAATGCACAGTGGGATGCTCAGGCTTTATACATCCCCAGGCTGCAGGCCTGAGATCATGAGATCAGACAGGCTTCCTATACGACATGTTCCAACCACAAGTTCTTGCAACTACCAGAGGTACACTCCCTGCTCTTACCACAGGCACCAGAGCCTGCAGCAGAATAGGACAATAATGATAAACAGTCAAAATGATCAACATGCCCTAGAATATAAATATACCCCTCCGTGATTGCACTATTCTCTCCTTGATGAATACAGGTGTGTAAGGGGTTTCTGCGCCGAGCTTTCGCCCGACCTAAGGTCCCCGTGCCTTGCTCTGATCCCTTGACCAGGCCGTGCACACTGGTTCCCCGTGAGTGGTTCGACCCACTCATCCCTTACGGTTCTAGACACTGGGCTTAGATGCAGGAGCTCTTATAGTGCAGAAAAAATTCAACCAGACCAGATTTCAAAACCAGGGTTGAAATGAAAAGGCTTTTATTCAGCACTTGGGACTATTGTCCATGAATATATTTATACAGTTCTATAAGACATATCTATAATACACATACCGAATACAAGAATACCTTTGATTTATTAATCACGAAACGCACAGTTCACAAGACATATACCCGAATACCCTTTTCGCTGAAAACTTAAAAACACACAGTTCCACGAGACATATATCCGAATACCTTCTTCGCTGAATTCTTGAAACACACAGTTCCACAAAACATATACACGAATACCCTTTTACTTATAATAATAATAATAATAATAATACATTTTATTTATATAGCGCTTTTCATATACTCAAAGACGCTTTACAGAGATTTTGAGAACATAGGGAAATTAATAAATAGATAAATAAGTAAATAAATAAATGAACAGAGAAAGGAGACAGTAGGTGAGGTGACCTTCAGTGGTTCTTATGAATTCTTAAACACAGTTCTGCAAGACACATACACGACTGTAAGATGGGGAACGTACGACGCATCGCAACCTTGACCAACCCATATTTTAATACACACCCAACGTTTATTCACAACCACCCTCCCCTCTACACTAAACTATGTCCAGGATATGTAGGATTTGGAGTGCATGCTCACCATGGGGCTATTACTGGGGTTACTGGCTGTTCGTTTTGCAGTATTTCTTCTCCAGTTGCGTGCCTGTTCCTCCCTCTTGCATCCGTTCTTCTTTCCGACTTTCTTCTTGACTTCAGTTGACTTCGAACCCGGTTTTCTCTGCGCTTCTTGACTGTGTCTGTCTTGACTGCTTGCGTTCCCTGCAGGTTTTCTTCTCGAGTTGACTTCACTTATTCACCCAAAAGTAGTGGCCAGTTATACTGTTTCTGACCCGTCCTATCTCCCGCCAGATCTTGGAATCTCTTTGTTCAAAAAGATATGTATGAGGTTTTCTTCTGATCTGCGCTTATGTTCGGGGATACCGGGGATGGCCAGACGGTGTTAATTGGGATTTCGTTGTGAGGTGATGGGTGTTAACTGGTTTCCCATCACCTACCAGGTAGTTTTCTATGGGCTATTGTGCCCCCTCACTGAGATGAACTGTTTAGGTCGGCTTGGGGCATTGTGAGTATGCTGATGTCAGCGCCCCAGTGTCTGGACTCCGACCTGGTTTCGTAGGTTTCTGCATGGCCAATACCCATCCTTTGTTCTGGCCGTAGCTTTGCAGAAACCTAGAGACTGGGTTGCAAGGTTTTTTACCTTTTGTGGCTGGTCACGAGGTCCTGCAGCCATTTTAGGACCCACAGATTGTGACATCCTTTGGTAAACTGACTGCAGCCTTTCTCCGCTATCAGCCCCAGTCTCCCGTTTAAAATGTCCAAACTGCAGCTCTTTGGTTTTGTGTTGATTTCAGAATGAGGGAAAACTTCTCAAATCTTACAGGTGCAAAGTACTCATTTAGTAACTCACCCATTTTCGGTGAATCCATGCATAAATTCTCTAATTTACCTTTGACTGTTCCAATCCCCTCCTTAGTTACCCACTTATTTGTCAACAATGAATAAAATATCTTGGGATTCTCCTTAATCCAACTTGCCATGGAAGTTTTGTTTTCTTCTTATTGTCTACATTTCTCAAGGGCCCAATTTCAGTTTCCTCATCCTTACATATGCTTCTTTTTTTCTTTTTGACTAAACTTGTCATCGAAGGTTCGTGAGCCTTGCCATTCTTGCCTTTCATCCTGTCTCCCCAGCTCATGCCTAATACTGATGTCATTGGCATCTTCTCAACTTAGCACTC
This sequence comes from Rhinoraja longicauda, assembly GCF_053455715.1. Taxonomy (NCBI): domain Eukaryota; kingdom Metazoa; phylum Chordata; class Chondrichthyes; order Rajiformes; family Arhynchobatidae; genus Rhinoraja; species Rhinoraja longicauda. Next base: position 12,738 of record NW_027601401.1, read on the forward strand.
TCCTCCAAGGTCCAGATTTATCCTTATCCGTAACTTTCAGAAAACATATGGAGTTGTGTTTACTGTTCCCAATATGCTCCTGCATTGAAACTCCAATCAGCTGGCCAGGCTCATTTCCCAATACAGGGTCCAGTATGGTCCCTTCCCTGGTTGGATCTAGATATTGTCAAGAAACCCTCCTAGATGCACCTACAAAAATTCTGCCCCATCTAAGTTTGTGGCACCAAGGGGAGTTAAGTCCATATTGGAAAAATTAAAGTCACCCACTGCAACTCCTCTGTTGCTTTTACATTTTTCCCATATATCTGTTCCGGGAGTTTTCTTGGACACAATATTATTCTTCTAGAAAACAATACCTGTGCCACAGTGGCCCAAGGGCGACACAGTGACACAGCTGGTAGAGCTGCTGCCTCACAGTGCCCAGGACCAAAGTTTGATCCTGACCTTGGATGCTGCCAGTGTTGAGTTTGCCTATTCTCCCTTTTCCTACATCCCAAAGACATGCGGGTTTGTAGGTTATTTGGCTTCCGTAAATTGCCCCTGATGTGTAGGAAGTACATGAGAAAGCAGGATAGCATGGAATTAGTGTGTATGGGTGATCAATGGTCGGAATGGACATGGAGAGCCAACGAGCCTGTTTCCATGCTGTATCTCTGAACTAAAGCAGAGTAAACCTCCTCCTTCTTGATCACATGTCCCTAGAATATCAATATCCCCTCCATGATCGCACTATTCTCTCCTTGCTGAATGCAGGTGCAAAGTACTCAGGAGGAATGGCAGACCCATGTCACGGCGGAGGCAGTTGTAGGCTATTGTAGCTGTAATGCACAGTGGGATGCTCAGGCTTTATACATCCCCAGGCTGCAGGCCTGAGATCATGAGATCAGACAGGCTTCCTATACGACATGTTCCAACCACAAGTTCTTGCAACTACCAGAGGTACACTCCCTGCTCTTACCACAGGCACCAGAGCCTGCAACAGAATAGGACAATAATGATAAACAGTCAAAATGATCAACATGCCCTAGAATATCAATATACCCCTCCGTGATTGCACTATTCTCTCCTTGATGAATACAGGTGTGTAAGGGGTTTCTGCGCCGAGCTTTCGCCCGACCTAAGGTCCCCGTGCCTTGCTCTGATCCCTTGACCAGGCCGTGCACACTGGTTCCCCGTGAGTGGTTCGACCCACTCACCCCTTACGGTTCTAGACACTGGGCTTAGATGCAGGAGCTCTTATAGTGCAGAAAAAATTCAACCAGACCAGATTTCAAAACCAGGGTTGAAATGAAAAGGCTTTTATTCAGCACTTGGGACTATTGTCCATGAATATATTTATACAGTTCTATAAGATATATCTATAATACACATACCGAATACATGAATACCTTTGATTTATTAATCACGAAACGCACAGTTCACAAGACATATACCCGAATACCCTTTTCGCTGAAAACTTAAAAACACACAGTTCCACGAGACATATATCCGAATACCTTCTTCGCTGAATTCTTGAAACACACAGTTCCACAAAACATATACACGAATACCCTTTTACTTATGAATTCTTAAACACAGTTCTGCAAGACACATACACGACTGTCAGATGGGGAACGCACGACGCATCGCAACCTTGACCAACACATATTTTAATACACACCCAACGTTTATTCACAACCACCCTCCCCTCTACACTAAACTATGTCCAGGATATGTAGGATTTGGAGTGCATGCTCACCATGGGGCTATTACTGGGGTTACTGGCTGTTCGTTTTGCAGTATTTCTTCTCCAGTTGCGTGCCTGTTCCTCCCTCTTGCATCCGTTCTTCTTTCCGACTTTCTTCTTGACTTCAGTTGACTTCAAACCCGGTTTTCTCTGCGCTTCTTGACTGTGTCCGCCTTGCCTGCTTGCGTTCCCTGCAGGTTTTCTTCTCGAGTTGACTTCACTTATTCACCCAAAAGTAGTGGCCAGTTATACTGTTTCTGACCCGTCCTATCTCCCGCCAGATCTTGGAATCTCTTTGTTCAAAAAGATATGTATGAGGTTTTCTTCTGATCTGCGCTTATGTTCGGGGATACCGGGGATGGCCAGACGGTGTTAATTGGGATTTCGTTGTGAGGTGATGGGTGTTAACTGGTTTCCCATCACCTACCAGGTAGTTTTCTATGGGCTATTGTGCCCCCTCACTGAGATGAACTGTTTAGGTCGGCTTGGGGCATTGTGAGTATGCTGATGTCAGCGCCCCAGTGTCTGGACTCCGACCTGGTTTCGTAGGTTTCTGCATGGCCAATACCCATCCTTTGTTCTGGCCGTAGCTTTGCAGAAACCTAGAGACTGGGTTGTAAGGTTTTTTACCTTTTGTGGCTGGTCACGAGGTCCTGCAGCCATTTTAGGACCCACAGATTGTGACATCCTTTGGTAAACTGACTGCAGCCTTTCTCCGCTATCAGCCCCAGTCTCCCGTTTAAAATGTCCAAACTGCAGCTCTTTGGTTTTGTGTTGATTTCAGAATGAGGGAAAACTTCTCAAATCTTACAGGTGCAAAGTACTCATTTAGTAACTCACCCATTTTCGGTGAATCCATGCATAAATTCTCTTATTTACCTTTGACTGTTCCAATCCCCTCCTTAGTTACCCACTTATTTGTCAACAATGAATAAAATATCTTGGGATTCTCCTTAATCCAACTTGCCATGGAAGTTTTGTTTTCTTCTTATTGTCTACATTTCTCAAGGGCCCAATTTCAGTTTCCTCATCCTTACATATGCTTCTTTTTTTCTTTTTGACTAAACTTGTCATCGAAGGTTCGTGAGCCTTGCCATTCTTGCCTTTCATCCTGTCTCCCCAGCTCATGCCTAATACTGATGTCATTGGCATCTTCTCAACTTAGCACTCTCCTCCAAGGTCCAGATTTATCCTTATCCGTAACTTTCAGAAAACATATGGAGTTGTGTTTACTGTTCCCAATATGCTCCTGCATTGAAACTCCAATCAGCTGGCCAGGCTCATTTCCCAATACAGGGTCCAGTATGGTCCCTTCCCTGGTTGGATCTAGATATTGTCAAGAAACCCTCCTAGATGCACCTACAAAAATTCTGCCCCATCTAAGTTTGTGGCACCAAGGGGAGTTAAGTCCATATTGGAAAAATTAAAGTCACCCACTGCAACTCCTCTGTTGCTTTTACATTTTTCCCATATATCTGTTCCGGGAGTTTTCTTGGACACAATATTATTCTTCTAGAAAACAATACCTGTGCCACAGTGGCCCAAGGGCGACACAGTGACACAGCTGGTAGAGCTGCTGCCTCACAGTGCCCAGGACCAAAGTTTGATCCTGACCTTGGATGCTGCCAGTGTTGAGTTTGCCTATTCTCCCTGTTCCTACATCCCAAAGACATGCGGGTTTGTAGGTTATTTGGCTTCCGTAAATTGCCCCTGATGTGTAGGAAGTACATGAGAAAGCAGGATAGCATGGAATTAGTGTGTATGGGTGATCAATGGTCGGAATGGACATGGAGAGCCAACGAGCCTGTTTCCATGCTGTATCTCTGAACTAAAGCAGAGTAAACCTCCTCCTTCTTGATCACATGTCCCTAGAATATCAATATACCCCTCCCTGATCGCACTATTCTCTCCTTGGTGAATGCAGGTGCAAAGTACTCAGGAGGAATGGCAGACCCATGTCACGGCGGAGACAGTTGTAGGCTATTGTAGCTGTAATGCACAGTGGGATGCTCAGGCTTTATACATCCCCAGGCTGCAGGCTCATGAGATCAGATGGGGCTGTGGTCACACAGGCTTCCTATACGACATGTTCCAACCACAAGTTCTTGCAACTACCAGAGGTACACTCCCTGCTCTTACCACAGGTACCAGAGACTGCAGCAGAATAGGACAATAATGATAAACAGTCAAAATGATCAACATGCCCTAGAATATCAATATACCCCTCCGTGATTGCACTATTCTCTCCTTGGTGAATACAGGTGCAAAGTACTCATTTAGTAACTCACCCATTTTCGGTGAATCCATGCATAAATTCTCTTATTTACCTTTGACTGTTCCAATCCCCTCCTTAGTTACCCACTTATTTGTCAACAATGAATAAAATATCTTGGGATGCTCCTTAATCCAACCTGCCATGGAAGTTTTGTTTTCTTCTTATTGTCTACATTTCTCAAGGGCCCAATTTCAGTTTCCTCATCCTTACATATGCTTCTTTTTTTCTTTTTGACTAAACTTGTCATCGAAGGTTCGTGAGCCTTGCCATTCTTGCCTTTCATCCTGTCTCCCCGGCTCATGCCTAATACTGATGTCATTGGCATCTTCTCAACTTAGCACTCTCTTCCAAGGTCCAGATTTATCCTTATCCATAACTTTCAGAAAACATATGGAGTTGTGTTTACTGTTCCTGCAGTGAAACTCCAATCAGCTGGCCAGGCTCATTTCCCAATACAGGGTCCAGTATGGTCCCTTCCCTGGTTGGATCTAGATATTGTCAAGAAACCCTCCTAGATGCACCTACATAAATTCTGCCCAATCTAAGTTTGTGGCACCAAGGTGAGTTAAGTCCATATTGGAAAAATTAAAGTCACCCACTGCAACTCCTCTGTTGCTTTTACATTTTTCCCATATATCTGTTCCGGGAGTTTTCTTGGACACAATATTCTTCTTCTAGAAAACAATACCTGTGCCACAGTGGCCCAAGGGCGATACAGTGACACAGCTGGTAGAGCTGCTGCCCCACAGTGCCCAGGACCAAAGTTTGATCCTGACCTTGGATGCTGCCAGTGTTGAGTTTGCCTATTCTCCCTTTTCCTACATCCCAAAGACATGCGGGTTTGTAGGTTATTTGGCTTCCGTAAATTGCCCCTGATGTGTAGGAAGTACATGAGAAAGCAGGATAGCATGGAATTAGTGTGTATGGGTGATCAATGGTCGGAATGGACATGGAGAGCCAACAAGCCAGTTTCCATGCTGTATCTCTGAACTAAAGCAGAGTAAACCTCCTCCTTCTTGATCACATGTCCCTAGAATATCAATATACCCCTCCCTGATCGCACTATTCTCTCCTTGGTGAATGCAGGTGCAAAGTACTCAGGAGGAATGGCAGACCCATGTCACGGCGGAGACAGTTGTAGGCTATTGTAGCTGTAATGCACAGTGGGATGCTCAGGCTTTATACATCCCCAGGCTGCAGGCTCATGAGATCAGATGGGGCTGTGGTCACACAGGCTTCCTATACGACATGTTCCAACCACAAGTTCTTGCAACTACCAGAGGTACACTCCCTGCTCTTACCACAGGTACCAGAGCCTGCAGCAGAATAGGACAATAATGATAAACAGTCAAAATGATCAACATGCCCTAGAATATCAATATACCCCTCCGTGATTGCACTATTCTCTCCTTGATGAATACAGGTGCAAAGTACTCATTTAGTAACTCACCCATTTTCGGGGAATCCATGCATAAATTCTCTTATTTACCTTTGACTGTTCCAATCCCCTCCTTAGTTACCCAGTTATTTGTCAACAATGAATAAAATATCTTGGGATTCTCCTTAATCCAACTTGCCATGGAAGTTTTGTTTTCTTCTTATTGTCTACATTTCTCAAGGGCCCAATTTCAGTTTCCTCATCCTTACATATGCTTCTTTTTTTCTTTTTGACTAAACTTGTCATCGAAGGTTCGTGAGCCTTGCCATTCTTGCCTTTCATCCTGTCTCCCCAGCTCATGCCTAATACTGATGTCATTGGCATCTTCTCAACTTAGCACTCTCCTCCAAGTTCCAGATTTATCCTTATCCGTAACTTTCAGAAAACATATGGAGTTGTGTTTACTGTTCCCAATATGCTCCTGCATTGAAACTCCAATCAGCTGGCCAGGCTCATTTCCCAATACAGGGTCCATTATGGTCCCTTCCCTGGTTGGATCTAGATATTGCCAAGAAACCCTCCCAGATGCACCTACAAAAATTCTGCCCCATCTAAGTTTGTGGCACCAAGGGGAGTTAAGTCCATATTGGAAAAATTAAAGTCACCCACTGCAACTCCTCTGTGGCTTTTACATTTTTCCCATATATCTGTTCCGGTAAGTTTTCTTGGACACAATATTCTTCTTCTAGAAAACAATACCTGTGCCACAGTGGCCCAAGGGCGATACAGTGACACAGCTGGTAGAGCTGCTGCCTCACAGTGCCCAGGACCAAAGTTTGATCCTGACCTTGGATGCTGCCAGTGTTGAGTTTGCCTATTCTCCCTGTTCCTACATCCCAAAGACATGCGGGTTTGTAGGTTATTTGGCTTCCGTAAATTGCCCCTGATGTGTAGGAAGTACATGAGAAAGCAGGATAGCATGGAATTAGTGTATATGGGTGATCAATGGTCGGAATGGACATGGAGAGCCAACGAGCCTGTTTCCATGCTGTATCTCTGAACTAAAGCAGAGTAAACCTCCTCCTTCTTGATCACATGTCCCTAGAATATCAATATACCCCTCCCTGATCGCACTATTCTCTCCTTGGTGAATGCAGGTGCAAAGTACTCAGGAGGAATGGCAGACCCATGTCACGGCGGAGACAGTTGTAGGCTATTGTAGCTGTAATGCACAGTGGGATGCTCAGGCTTTATACATCCCCAGGCTGCAGGCTCATGAGATCAGATGGGGCTGTGGTCACACTGGCTTCCTATACGACATGTTCCAACCACAAGTTCTTGCAACTACCAGAGGTACACTCCCTGCTCTTACCACAGGCACCAGAGCCTGCAGCAGAATAGGACAATAATGATAAACAGTCAAAATGATCAACATGCCCTAGAATATCAATATACCCCTCCGTGATTGCACTATTCTCTCCTTGGTGAATACAGGTGCAAAGTACTCATTTAGTAACTCACCCATTTTCGGGGAATCCATGCATAAATTCTCTTATTTACCTTTGACCGTTCCAATCCCTTCCTTAGTTACCCACTTATTTGTCAACAATGAATAAAATATCTTGGGATTCTCCTTAATCCAACTTGCCATGGAAGTTTTATTTTCTTCTTATTGTCTACATTTCTCAAGGGCCCAATTTCAGTTTCCTCATCCTTACATATGCTTCTTTTTTCTTTTTGACTAAACTTGTCATCGAAGGTTCGTGAGCCTTGCCATTCTTGCCTTTCATCCTGTCTCCCCAGCTCGTGCTTAATACTGATGTCATTGGCATCTTCTCAACTTAGCACTCTCCTCCAAGGTCCAGATTTATCCTTATCCGTAACTTTCAGAAAACATATGGAGTTGTGTTTACTGTTCCTGCATTGAAACTCCAATCAGCTGGCCAGGCTCATTTCCCAATACAGGGTCCAGTATGGTCCCTTCCCTGGTTGGATCTAGATATTGTCAAGAAACCCTCCTAGATGCACCTACAAAAATTCTGCCCAATCTAAGTTTGTGGCACCAAGGTGAGTTAAGTCCATATTGGAAAAATTAAAGTCACCCACTGCAACTCCTCTGTTGCTTTTACATTTTTCCCATATATCTGTTCCGGGAGTTTTCTTGGACACAATATTATTCTTCTAGAAAACAATACCTGTGCCACAGTGGCCCAAGGGCGACACAGTGACACAGCTGGTAGAGCTGCTGCCTCACAGTGCCCAGGACCAAAGTTTGATCCTGACCTTGGATGCTGCCAGTGTTGAGTTTGCCTATTCTCCCTGTTCCTACATCCCAAAGACATGCGGGTTTGTAGGTTATTTGGCTTCCGTAAATTGCCCCTGATGTGTAGGAAGTACATGAGAAAGCAGGATAGAATGGAATTAGTGTATATGGGTGATCAATGGTCGGAATGGACATGGAGAGCCAACGAGCCTGTTTTCATGCTGTATCTCTGAACTAAAGCAGAGTAAACCTCCTCCTTCTTGATCACATGTCCCTAGAATATCAATATACCCCTCCCTGATCGCACTATTCTCTCCTTGGTGAATGCAGGTGCAAAGTACTCAGGAGGAATGGCAGACCCATGTCAAGGCGGAGACAGTTGTAGGCTATTGTAGCTGTAATGCACAGTGGGATGCTCAGGCTTTATACATCCCCAGGCTGCAGGCTCATGAGATCAGATGGGGCTGTGGTCACACAGGCTTCCTATACGACATGTTCCAACCACAAGTTCTTGCAACTACCAGAGGTACACTCCCTGCTCTTACCACAGGCACCAGAGCCTGCAGCAGAATAGGACAATAATGATAAACAGTCAAAATGATCAACATGCCCTAGAATATCAATATACCCCTCCGTGATTGCACTATTCTCTCCTTGGTGAATACAGGTGCAAAGTACTCATTTAGTAACTCACCCATTTTCGGGGAATCCATGCATAAATTCTCTTATTTACCTTTGACTGTTCCAATCCCCTCCTTAGTTACCCACTTATTTGTCAACAATGAATAAAATATCTTGGGATTCTCCTTAATCCAACTTGCCATGGAAGTTTTGTTTTCTTCTTATTGTCTACATTTCTCAAGGGCCCAATTTCAGTTTCCTCATCCTTACATATGCTTCTTTTTTTCTTTTTGACTAAACTTGTCATCGAAGGTTCGTGAGCCTTGCCATTCTTGCCTTTCATCCTGTCTCCCCAGCTCGTGCCTAATACTGATGTCATTGGCATCTTCTCAACTTAGCACTCTCCTCCAAGGTCCAGATTTATCCTTATCCGTAACTTTCAGAAAACATATGGAGTTGTGTTTACTGTTCCCAATATGCTCCTGCATTGAAACTCCAATCAGCTGGCCAGGCTCATTTCTCAATACAGGGTCCAGTATGGTCCCTTCCCTGGTTGGATCTAGATATTGTCAATAAACCCTCCTAGATGCACCTACAAAAATTCTGCCCCATCTAAGTTTGTGGCACCAAGGGGAGTTAAGTCCATATTGGAAAAATTAAAGTCACCCACAGCAACTCCTCTGTTGCTTTTACATTTTTCCCATATATCTGTTCCGGGAGTTTTCTTGGACACAATATTCTTCTTCTAGAAAACAATACCTGTGCCACAGTGGCCCAAGGGCGACACAGTGACACAGCTGGTAGAGCTGCTGCCTCACAGTGCCCAGGACCAAAGTTTGATCCTGACCTTGGATGCTGCCAGTGTTGAGTTTGCCTATTCTCCCTGTTCCTACATCCCAAAGACATGCGGGTTTGTAGGTTATTTGGCTTCCGTAAATTGCCCCTGATGTGTAGGAAGTACATGAGAAAGCAGGATAGCATGGAATTAGTGTGTATGGGTGATCAATGGTCGGAATGGACATGGAGAGCCAACGAGCCTGTTTCCATGCTGTATCTCTGAACTAAAGCAGAGTAAACCTCCTCCTTCTTGATCACATGTCCCTAGAATATCAATATACCCCTCCCTGATCGCACTATTCTCTCCTTGGTGAATGCAGGTGCAAAGTACTCAGGAGGAATGGCAGACCCATGTCACGGCGGAGACAGTTGTAGGTTATTGTAGCTGTAATGCACAGTGGGATGCTCAGGCTTTATACATCCCCAGGCTGCAGGCTCATGAGATCAGATGGGGCTGTGGTCACACAGGCTTCCTATACGACATGTTCCAACCACTAGTTCTTGCAACTACCAGAGGTACACTCCCTGCTCTTACCACAGGCACCAGAGCCTGCAGCAGAATAGGACAATAATGATAAACAGTCAAAATGATCAACATGCCCTAGAATATCAATATACCCCTCCGTGATTGCACTATTCTCTCCTTGGTGAATACAGGTGCAAAGTACTCATTTAGTAACTCACCCATTTTCGGTGAATCCATGCATAAATTCTCTTATTTACCTTTGACTGTTCCAATCCCCTCCTTAGTTACCCACTTATTTGTCAACAATGAATAAAATATCTTGGGGTTCTCCTTAATCCAACTTGCCATGGAAGTTTTGTTTTCTTCTTATTGTCTACATTTCTCAAGGGCCCAATTTCAGTTTCCTCATCCTTTCATATGCTTCTTTTTTTCTTTTTGACTAAACTTGTCATCGAAGGTTCGTGAGCCTTGCCATTCTTGCCTTTCATCCTGTCTCCCCAGCTCATGCCTAATACTGATGTCATTGGCATCTTCTCAACTTAGCACTCTCCTCCAAGGTCCAGATTTATCCTTATCCGTAACTTTCAGAAAACATATGGAGTTGTGTTTACTGTTCCTGCATTGAAACTCCAATCAGCTGGCCAGGCTCATTTCCCAATACAGGGTCCAGTATGGTCCCTTCCCTGGTTGGATCTAGATATTGTCAAGAAACCCTCCTAGATGCACCTACAAAAATTCTGCCCAATCTAAGTTTGTGGCACCAAGGTGAGTTAAGTCCATATTGGAAAAATTAAAGTCACCCACTGCAACTCCTCTGTTGCTTTTACATTTTTCCCATATATCTGTTCCGGGAGTTTTCTTGGACACAATATTATTCTTCTAGAAAACAATACCTGTGCCACAGTGGCCCAAGGGCGACACAGTGACACAGCTGGTAGAGCTGCTGCCTCACAGTGCCCAGGACCAAAGTTTGATCCTGACCTTGGATGCTGCCAGTGTTGAGTTTGCCTATTCTCCCTGTTCCTACATCCCAAAGACATGCGGGTTTGTAGGTTATTTGGCTTCCGTAAATTGCCCCTGATGTGTAGGAAGTACATGAGAAAGCAGGATAGCATGGAATTAGTGTGTATGGGTGATCAATGGTCAGAATGGACATGGAGAGCCAACGAGCCTGTTTCCATGCTGTATCTCTGAACTAAAGCAGAGTAAACCTCCTCCTTCTTGATCACATGTCCCTAGAATATCAATATACCCCTCCCTGATCGCACTATTCTCTCCTTGGTGAATGCAGGTGCAAAGTACTCAGGAGGAATGGCAGACCCATGTCACGGCGGAGACAGTTGTAGGCTATTGTAGCTGTAATGCACAGTGGGATGCTCAGGCTTTATACATCCCCAGGCTGCAGGCTCATGAGATCAGATGGGGCTGTGGTCACACAGGCTTCCTATACGACATGTTCCAACCACAAGTTCTTGCAACTACCAGAGGTACACTCCCTGCTCTTACCACAGGCACCAGAGCCTGCAGCAGAATAGGACAATAATGATAAACAGTCAAAATGATCAACATGCCCTAGAATATCAATATACCCCTCCGTGATTGCACTATTCTCTCCTTGGTGAATACAGGTGCAAAGTACTCATTTAGTAACTCACCCATTTTCGGTGAATCCATGCATAAATTCTCTTATTTACCTTTGACTGTTCCAATCCCCTCCTTAGTTACCCACTTATTTGTCAACAATGAATAAAATATCTTGGGGTTCTCCTTAATCCAACTTGCCATGGAAGTTTTGTTTTCTTCTTATTGTCTACATTTCTCAAGGGCCCAATTTCAGTTTCCTCATCCTTACATATGCTTCTTTTTTTCTTTTTGACTAAACTTGTCATCGAAGGTTCGTGAGCCTTGCCATTCTTGCCTTTCATCCTGTCTCCCCAGCTCATGCCTAATACTGATGTCATTGGCATCTTCTCAACTTAGCACTCTCTTCCAAGGTCCAGATTTATCCTTATCCATAACTTTCAGAAAACATATGGAGTTGTGTTTACTGTTCCCAATATGCTCCTGCATTGAAACTCCAATCAGCTGGCCAGGCTCATTTCCCAATACAGGGTCCAGTATGGTCCCTTCCCTGGTTGGATCTAGATATTGTCAAGAAACCCTCCTAGATGCACCTACAAAAATTCTGCCCCATCTAAGTTTGTGGCACCAAGGGGAGTTAAGTCCATATTGGAAAAATTAAAGTCACCCACTGCAACTCCTCTGTGGCTTTTACATTTTTCCCATATATCTGTTCCGGTAAGTTTTCTTGGACACAATATTCTTCTTCTAGAAAACAATACCTGTGCCACAGTGGCCCAAGGGCGACACAGTGACACAGCTGGTAGAGCTGCTGCCTCACAGTGCCCAGGACCAAAGTTTGATCCTGACCTTGGATGCTGCCAGTGTTGAGTTTGCCTATTCTCCCTGTTCCTACATCCCAAGGACATGCGGGTTTGTAGGTTATTTGGCTTCCGTAAATTGCCCCTGATGTGTAGGAAGTACATGAGAAAGCAGGATAGAATGGAATTAGTGTATATGGGTGATCAATGGTCGGAATGGACATGGAGAGCCAACGAGCCTGTTTCCATGCTGTATCTCTGAACTAAAGCAGAGTAAACCTCCTCCTTCTTGATCACATGTCCCTAGAATATCAATATACCCCTCCCTGATCGCACTATTCTCTCCTTGGTGAATGCAGGTGCAAAGTACTCAGGAGGAATGGCAGACCCATGTCAAGGCGGAGACAGTTGTAGGCTATTGTAGCTGTAATGCACAGTGGGATGCTCAGGCTTTATACATCCCCAGGCTGCAGGCTCATGAGATCAGATGGGGCTGTGGTCACACAGGCTTCCTATACGACATGTTCCAACCACAAGTTCTTGCAACTACCAGAGGTACACTCCCTGCTCTTACCACAGGCACCAGAGCCTGCAGCAGAATAGGACAATAATGATAAACAGTCAAAATGATCAACATAACATAACATAACATAACAACACTTTATTGTCACTCAGCACAACACCGAGCGAAATTTCAGCAGTCACACAAAATACAGCAAAAAGAAAAGAACACAGGACACCCGACCCCAACACAAACATCCATCACAGTGACTCCAAACACCCCCTCACTGTGATGGAGGCAACAAAACTTCCCCTCTCCTCCCCCCGCACCCACGGACAGGCAGCTCGACCCCTACCGAGGCAACCGACACGCACAGCCCCCGCAAGGGGATGGAAGGCCCCCCGGCCGAGCCGCCCCGGGCACAGAAACGTCCCGCGGCCACACCGGGCGATGTTAAGTCCAACGGCCGAGCCGCACCGGGCACTGAAACGTCCCGCGGCCGAACAGCGCTGACGATGTTAAGTCCAGCGGCCAAGCCGCACCGGGCACTGAAACGTCCCGCGGCCACACCGGGCGATGTTAAGTCCAGCGGCCAAGCCGCACCGGGCATTGAAACGTCCCGCGGCCGAGCCGCACCGGGCACTGAAACGTCCCGCGGCCACACCGGGCACTGAAACGTCCCGCGGCCACACCGGGCGATGTTAAGTCCAGCGGCCGAGCCGCACCGGGCACTGAAACGTCCCGCGGCCGAGCCGCACCGGGCACTGAAACGTCCCGCGGCCGCACCGGGCGATGTTAAGTCCAGCGGCCGAGCCGCACCGGGCACTGAAACGTCCCGCGGCCGAGCTGCGCCGGCAATGTTAAGGCCCGCAGCCGAGCCGCACCGGGCACTGAAACGTCCCGCAGCCGAGCTGCGCCGGCAATGTTAAGGCCCGCAGCCGAGCCGCACCGGGCACTGAAACGTCCCGCAGCCGAGCTGCGCCGGCAATGTTAAGGCCCGCAGCCGAGCCGCGCCCCGGGGAAGAGACCTAATAAAATAAAGGTTTCCCCCCGCCCCACCCCCCCACCCCACCCCACACCCCCACCACACACCCCCACCACACATACACAGCCAAAAACAGAAACAAAAACCATCCCAACACCGACACAAACAAAAAAAAAGAAAAAAAGACAACAGACTGCCAGAGAGCCGCAGCCGTTAGGCGCAGCCAACTCCTCCCATGCCCTAGAATATCAATATACCCCTCCGTGATTGCACTATTCTCTCCTTGGTGAATACAGGTGCAAAGTACTCATTTAGTAACTCACCCATTTTCGGGGAATCCATGCATAAATTCTCTTATTTATCTTTGACTGTTCCAATCCCCTCCTTAGTTACCCACTTATTTGTCAACAATGAATAAAATATCTTGGGATTCTCCTTAATCCAACTTGCCATGGAAGTTTTGTTTTCTTCTTATTGTCTACATTTCTCAAGGGCCCAATTTCAGTTTCCTCATCCTTACATATGCTTCTTTTTTTCTTTTTGACTAAACTTGTCATCGAAGGTTCGTGAGCCTTGCCATTCTTGCCTTTCATCCTGTCTCCCCAGCTCGTGCCTAATACTGATGTCATTGGCATCTTCTCAACTTAGCACTCTCCTCCAAGGTCCAGTTTTATCCTTATCCGTAACTTTCAGAAAACATATGGAGTTGTGTTTACTGTTCCCAATATGCTCCTGCATTGAAATTCCAATCAGCTGGCCAGGCTCATTTCTCAATACAGGGTCCAGTATGGTCCCTTCCCTGGTTGGATCTAGATATTGTCAAGAAACCCTCCTAGATGCACCTACAAAAATTCTGCCCCATCTAAGTTTGTGGCACCAAGGGGAGTTAAGTCCATATTGGAAAAATTAAAGTCACCCACAGCAACTCCTCTGTTGCTTTTACATTTTTCCCATATATCTGTTCCGGGAGTTTTCTTGGACACAATATTCTTCTTCTAGAAAACAATACCTGTGCCACATTGGCCCAAGGGCGACACAGTGACACAGCTGGTAGAGCTGCTGCCTCACAGTGCCCAGGACCAAAGTTTGATCCTGACCTTGGATGCTGCCAGTGTTGAGTTTGCCTATTCTCCCTGTTCCTACATCCCAAAGACATGCGGGTTTGTAGGTTATTTGGCTTCCGTAAATTGCCCCTGATGTGTAGGAAGTACATGAGAAAGCAGGATAGCATGGAATTAGTGTGTATGGGTGATCAATGGTCGGAATGGACATGGAGAGCCAACGAGCCTGTTTCCATGCTGTATCTCTGAACTAAAGCAGAGTAAACCTCCACCTTCTTGATCACATGTACCTAGAATATCAATATACCCCTCCCTGATCGCACTATTCTCTCCTTGGTGAATGCAGGTGCAAAGTACTCAGGAGGAATGGCAGACCCATGTCACGGCGGAGACAGTTGTAGGCTATTGTAGCTGTAATGCACAGTGGGATGCTCAGGCCTTATACATCCCCAGGCTGCAGGCTCATGAGATCAGATGGGGCTGTGGTCACACAGGCTTCCTATACGACATGTTCCAACCACAAGTTCTTGCAACTACCAGAGGTGCACTCCCTGCTCTTACCACAGGTACCAGAGCCTGCAGCAGAATAGGACAATAATGATAAACAGTCAAAATGATCAACATGCCCTAGAATATCAATATACCCCTCTGTGATTGCACTATTCTCTCCTTGGTGAATACAGGTGCAAAGTACTCATTTAGTAACTCACCCATTTTCGGTGAATCCATGCATAAATTCTCTTATTTACCTTTGACTGTTCCAATCCCCTCCTTAGTTACCCACTTATTTGTCAACAATGAATAAAATATCTTGGGGTTCTCCTTAATCCAACTTGCCATGGAAGTTTTGTTTTCTTCTTATTGTCTACATTTCTCAAGGGCCCAATTTCAGTTTCCTCATCCTTACATATGCTTCTTTTTTTCTTTTTGACTAAACTTGTCATCGAAGGTTCGTGAGCCTTGCCATTCTTGCCTTTCATCCTGTCTCCCCAGCTCATGCCTAATACTGATGTCATTGGCATCTTCTCAACTTAGCACTCTCTTCCAAGGTCCAGATTTATCCTTATCCATAACTTTCAGAAAACATATGGAGTTGTGTTTACTGTTCCCAATATGCTCCTGCATTGAAACTCCAATCAGCTGGCCAGGCTCATTTCCCAATACAGGGTCTAGTATGGTCCCTTCCCTGGTTGGATCTAGATATTGTCAAGAAACCCTCCTAGATGCACCTACAAAAATTCTGCCCCATCTAAGTTTGTGGCACCAAGGGGAGTTAAGTCCATATTGGAAAAATTAAAGTCACCCACTGCAACTCCTCTGTGGCTTTTACATTTTTCCCATATATCTGTTCCGGTAGTTTTCTTGGACACAATATTCTTCTTCTAGAAAACAATACCTGTGCCACAGTGGCCCAAGGGCGACACAGTGACACAGCTGGTAGAGCTGCTGCCTCACAGTGCCCAGGACCAAAGTTTGATCCTGACCTTGGATGCTGCCAGTGTTGAGTTTGCCTATTCTCCCTGTTCCTACATCCCAAAGACATGCGGGTTTGTAGGTTATTTGGCTTCCGTAAATTGCCCCTGATGTGTAGGAAGTACATGAGAAAGCAGGATAGCATGGAATTAGTGTGTATGGGTGATCAATGGTCGGAATGGACATGGAGAGCCAACGAGCCTGTTTCCATGCTGTATCTCTGAACTAAAGCAGAGTAAACCTCCTCCTTCTTGATCACATGTCCCTAGAATATCAATATACCCCTCCCTGATCGCACTATTCTCTCCTTGGTGAATGCAGGTGCAAAGTACTCAGGAGGAATGGCAGACCCATAGAAACATAGACATAGAAAATAGGTGCAGGAGTGGGCCATTCGGCCCTTCGAGCCTGCACCGCCATTCAATATGATCATGGCTGATCATTCAGCTCAGTAGCCTGTACCTGCCTTCTCTCCATACCCCCTGATCCCTTTAGCAAAAAGGGCCACATCTAACTCCCTCTTAAATATAGCCAATGAACTGGCCTCAACTACCTTCTGTGGCAGAGAATTCCACAGACTCACCACTCTCTGTGTGAAGAAATGTTTTGTTTTCCCATGTCACGGCGGAGACAGTTGTAGGCTATTGTAGCTGTAATGCACAGTGGGATGCTCAGGCTTTATACATCCCCAGGCTGCAGGCTCATGAGATCAGATGGGGCTGTGGTCACACAGGCTTCCTATACGACATGTTCCAACCACAAGTTCTTGCAACTACCAGAGGTGCACTCCCTGCTCTTACCACAGGCACCAGAGCCTGCAGCAGAATAGGACAATAATGATAAACAGTCAAAATGATCAACATGCCCTAGAATATCAATATACCCCTCCGTGATTGCACTATTCTCTCCTTGGTGAATACAGGTGCAAAGTACTCATTTAGTAACTCACCCGTTTTCGGTGAATCCATGCATAAATTCTCTTATTTACCTTTGACTGTTCCAATCCCCTCCTTAGTTACCCACTTATTTGTCAACAATGAATACAATATCTTGGGATTCTCCTTAATCCAACTTGCCATGGAAGTTTTGTTTTCTTCTTATTGTCTACATTTCTCAAGGGCCCAATTTCAGTTTCCTCATCCTTACATATGCTTCTTTTTTTCTTTTTGACTAAACTTGTCATCGAAGGTTCGTGAGCCTTGCCATTCTTGCCTTTCATCCTGTCTCCCCAGCTCATGCCTAATACTGATGTCATTGGCATCTTCTCAACTTAGCACTCTCCTCCAAGGTCCAGATTTATCCTTATACGTAACTTTCAGAAAACATGTGGAGTTGTGTTTACTGTTCCCAATATGCTCCTGCATTGAAACTCCAATCAGCTGGCCAGGCTCATTTCCCAATACAGGGTCCAGTATGGTCCCTTCCCTGGTTGGATCTAGATATTGCCAAGAAACCCTCCTAGATACACCTACAAAAATTCTGCCTCATCTAAGCTTGTGGCACCACCGGAGACCGAGTCCATATTGGGAAAATTAAAGTCACCCACTACAACTCACCCTCTGCTTTTACATCTTTCCCATATATCTGTTCCAGGGGTTTACTTGGACACTATAACATGACAAAGTTGCATCAGTCACTTCTCCAGCTGTGATTTTTGTTTGATATAAAGGGTGTCAGGGGAAAGTTCGCACATACAGGACTTCTCAGCTAGCCTGGAGGGGGCTACAATTTTTTCTAAGATTGATTTGGTGCGAGGATATCATCAGATCCCGGTCCACCCGCCGGACATTCCAAAGACGGCTACCATTACTCCGTTCGGATTGTTTGAGTGGTTGCGCATGCCTTTCGGCCTTAAAAACGCAGCTCAGGCATTCCAGCGTCTGATGGACCGTGTGGGTCGAGGTTTGCCGTTCGTGTTTATTTATCTCGATGACATTTTTATTGCCAGCCGTTCGGTCCAGGAGCACTTAGTCCACCTCCGCACTATATTCCAGAGGCTGCAGGACCACGGCCTGATTCTCCATCCGTCCAAATGCCAATTCGGCCTGTCGGTGGTAGATTTTTTGGGTCACCGGGTTACATCAGCCGGAGCCACCCCTTTGCCAGCTAAGGTGGAGGCGGTCCGCTCTTTTCCACGCCCTACTACCATCAAGGGTTTGCAGGAATTCGTAGGCATGGTGAACTTTTACCACCGGTTCGTGCCTGCAGCAGCTCGGGTCATGCGCCCCCTTTTTCTATGCCTCGCGGGTAACCCCGCAGAGTTGGTATGGTCCGCATCTGCAGAGACGGCTTTTGTCGCGGTCAAACAGGCCTTCGCCAACGCCACCATGCTGGTGCACCCGCGCTCCTCCGCCCCCACGGCGCTGACGGTGGACGCCTCGGACGTGGCGGTGGGTGGGGTTTTGGAGCAGCAGGTCGAAGGTCAATGGCAGCCCCTGGTGTTTTTCAGCCGGCAGCTCTCGCGAGCCGATCTCAAATATAGTGCGTTTGATAGGGAGCTCCTGGCCCTCTATTTAGCAGTCCGCCACTTCCGTTATTTTTTGGAAGGCCGTTCTTTTGTGGCCTACACGCATCACAAACCTCTAACATTCGCTTTTGCTAAGGTTTCTGACCCGTGGTCGGCTCGCCAGCAGCGGCACCTCACCCTGATTTCGGAGTTTACCACCGATGTCCCTCATATTGCGGGTAGGCTTAATACTGTTGCTGATGCCCTGTCCCAGCCGGCCATTCCCTCCGTAGCCGCGGTAGGTGGACAGGTGGATTTCCAGGAGCTAGCGGAGGCTCAGCGCCTGGAAGGAACTGCCGCGGTGTACGCTTCCACAGCCTCGGGACTGCGTCTGGAGCATGTGGCGTGTGGCCCAACAGGTACCAAGTTGTGGTGTGACGTTTCCCTTCCACGCCCTCGCCTGGTGGTGCCTGCCGCCCTGCGGCGTAAGGTTTTTGAGGTCATTCACGGCCTGGCACATCCGTCCATCAGGGCGACTTCGGCCATGGTGGCCGCCCGGTTTGTCTGGCACAGCCTGCGGAAGCAGGTGGCAGCCTGGGCATGTGCCTGTATTCCGTGCCAAACCTCCAAAGTTCATCGCCATGTCCAGCCCCCATACCAGAGTTTCGAGGTTCCCCCAGTCCGTTTTTTCCACATCCACGTGGATTTGGTGGGTCCATTGCCTTATTCCCGGGGTTATCCTCATCTGCTGACGGTGGTGGATCGGTTTACACGTTGGCCGGAGGCGCTCCTATTGACGGACACCTCGGCGGCCTCCTGTGCACGGGCCCTGGCGTTGCATTGGGTGGCCCGTTTCGGCGTCCCGGCTATCATCACCACAGATCGGGGAGCCCAGTTCACCTCCTCCCTCTGGGCCGCGCTGGCACAGTTGTATGGGTCTCGCTTACAGCAGACCACCGCCTACCATCCCCAATCCAACGGGATGGTTGAGCGCTTCCATCGGCAGCTGAAGGCGTCCCTCTGTGCCCGACTGACCGGCCAAGATTGGGCTGACCAGCTGCCTTGGGTCCTCCTCGGCATTCGTACGGCCCCGAAGGCTGAGCTAGGCACATCCTCGGCCGAGCTCGTCTACGGTTCACCCCTGCGGGTATGAGGTGACATCCTCCCTTCCAGCCCCCGCTTTGCCACCACCCGTTACGTCGGTGTTGGGTTCCCTCCGGGCACGGGTAGGTTCTCTGGCTCCAGTTCCGACCTCCTGGCACGGAAGCATGGCGGTCCACGTCCCGTCGGACTTGCGGGACTGTGATTTCGTGTTCCTGCGGAAAGATTCCCACCGCCCCCCTCTTCAGCCGATTTATCAGGGCCCGTTTCAGGTACTGAAGAGAGGGGCTGTCACTTTTACCTTACAGGTGGGTAATCGCCAGGAACTCGTTTCCGTATCCCGGCTCAAGCCGGCCCATTTGGACCAGGACCTCCCGGTGTCGGTGGCTCAACCTCCGCGCCGGGGCCGGCCTATGGCCGCCCCCCTGCTGCCGCCAGCGGTGCCTTGGTTGCCACCCCTCAGCCCCCCGCCGCCTATGGTTGGGCCCGGGCCCCCGTTCCCGATCAAGCGCTCTCCGTCGCCTACGCCCTCCACTTCCGTGGCCCCTCCATCGCCTCCGGCGGCGGCGACCTCACCGCCTCCCGTCACATTGGCGGTATCGGGTTCCCCCCTCCGTACGCGTTCCAGGAGGGAGGTCCGGGCACCCGTGAGGTACGGTTTCGAGGATTCTGGGGGGGGGGGGGGGGGGTCATGTAGGGACATACGGATTAGCGGGGGGGTCTCGAACCCTCGGTTGGGCTAACGAGGCACGAGATGCGGGAGCGCGAGGTATAGTTGTGTCACTGGCAGCATCCAAGGTCAGGATCAAACTTTGGTCCTGGGCACTGTGAGGCAGCAGCTCTACCAGCTGTGTCACTGTGTCGCCCTTGGGCCACTGTGGCACAGGTATTGTTTTCTAGAAGAATAATATAGTGGATAACTCCCCTGCGCCTAATGGGATCTATCCCAGATCATTGAAAATACAAGAGTGGAGACTGCTGGGGCCTTGACAAAGATCTTTGTATCCTCTTTAGCCACATGCAAGATCCCAAAGTTCTGCAGGTACCCCATTGCAATTCCTTCATTTGAGGCAGGAAATAGAGACAAAACAGGTCATTCATAGGATGGTGAGGCTGTGGTAGAAAAATTGGTGGAGAAGATTTTTAGGGATAGAATCCTAATCTATCCATAATAAGTCTTTTAAGGGATAGTCATCATGACTTTGGGAGGGGGAGATGATATCTTAAAAAATTGGTTGAGTTTTTTGAGGAGGTGACAAAGATGATTGAACGTCGGGCAATGGGTGTTGAATAAATGGATTTTAGTAAAGTTTTCAACACAGGCCTTCATGGTAGGCTGATGTAAAGGCTAAAGTACATGAGATCCACAGAGACTTGATAGATTGAATTCAAAGTTGATGTGCACAATGTGAGAGGGACCCCTCCTTCAGATGCCGCTCCTGTCCCTCTCATTGGCTGACAGGCCAGGAGAGGCAATTCTCAGCATCATTGGTAACAGCGGGGGGCAATTAGCTTATATTGGTTTGGTCACCAGAACCTTTTCAGCCTGTTCCCTATAAACCTAGGCATTCTAGTGAAAAGGAGAGTGTGGGAAAGGGAAAGGCAAGGGGCAAGGGGCAAGGGGCAAGGGGCAAGGGGCAAGGGGCAAGGGGCAAGGGGCAAGGGGCAAGGGGCAAGGGGCAAGGCGCAAGGCGCAAGGCGCAAGGCGCAAGGCGCAGGGCTCCCTGTTGGCTGTGTTCCCCTGTCACACGTCCGAGGAAGACTGAGTTACTGGGACAAAACTGAGACTGCCAGTACCATTGTGTGGTCAAGACTGGGCTGTCAGGAAAAAATCCGAGACAGCCAGCACTTCCACTGAGACTAAGGCCAAGTGGCCGGGGCAAGCCTGAGGTGCCAGTGCCTCGTCCTGTCCTAACAAGGGATTGCGCCCATGCATATGCAAAGACTGAGCTGGTCTGGCAGCATCTCCGGAGAAACGTCTAGGTGACGTATCGGGTCGAAATCCTTCTTTGGACTGACACTCTCACTCAGCCTGAAATATCATCTATTCCTTTTCTCCAGAGATGCTGCCTAATTGGTGCAGTTATGGATAGTGAGGAGGCTTGTCGAATGATTCAGCAGGATATAGATAGGTTGAAAATATGTGCAGAGAAACGACTGATGGAGTTTAATCTGGACACACTGCAGCCATGGTGTATCACTGTGGAGGGTGTGAATAGACTGGGTGCTCATTAAATGCGTTATTCGCCTTGGTCATCTAGACATGAGTCAAGCATTCCGAGTGTCATTGGAAGTGCACACATCTAGGAATGTGGAGAGTATTCATTATTGTCTTGATATTCATTATAGACCATGGATTGAACAATGTAAGACCTGATTTGGATTCATAATCCAAGTAGCCCCAGAAACACCTTCACATTATAAACTTGGAGAATGCAGCATTTACATTGATTAAGCCTAGATGAATGGGAGGGTGGTGAGTGGATTGGAAGCAAGTGAGGAAACGTCCAAGTTCAGAAAGTGTGGGGCTGAGGGGAATGTGGATGGTGTTTTGATCTGCTGCCTTTGGTCACTTTTCACTGCTTTTCACTGTACCTCGATACATGTGACAATAAACTAAACTGAACCGAGCTCTGTCTACCTAGATGACTGGATTGGTGTACTCAGATGGAATGTAAACATTTCATGATCCCTGTTGCCACTTTGACTCTGCTCCCACCTAGACCACTCTGACTCTTTCCCTCCCTTTGACATCTCTACCCCCATCTCTGGAGTTACCAGGTGAGTGCGTGTTGTGGTGGTTTATATGCAGTAGGTGAATGGGGGCTGTACCGCCAATTACTATTTGCTCTATCAGCACTTCCTCGTGTGGCCAGTTCACAGATCCGTTAATGAAAACACTTTTGTTTTATAGCAAATCTAACTTGGGAGATCCTACCGTTAATGTTCTGGCACTTAAGTGGTGAAAAATGTCTGTAAGGTAAATGGAATTATTTGTGTGCCAGTCTGAGTGCTTTGATTGTGAGAGCATGCAAATAGTGTCATTATCACAGAAGCTGCTTTAGAGATCATATTGCCGTACTAATAATTAGAATCTGGATGGCATGACTGGTAGGTTTATGGATGTACCTGCTCCCAGTCAACTTTTGCCAGGTCCTGTTTCATGACATTCATATCATCCTTCCCCACTTCAGATCCTTAATTTCTAATCCTTGTACCTTTCCTTATCTACCTTGAAACGCACGTTTGGAACAATAAGATTGAGAGAAGATTGGTGGTATAGTGGACAATGAAGAGGCTTGTCTCAGGTTACAACTGATTTGGATGAGAGTGTACAAGGCTTGATTAGTAAGTTTGTAGATGACAATAAAGTAGGTGGTATCGCAGATTGCAAAGAGGGTTATCAAAAATTACAGCAGGGTCTTGATCTGCTGGGCAAGTGGGCCGAGGAGAGGCAAATGGAGTTTTATGCAGATAAGTGCAAGATGTTAAATTTTGTAAAGTCAAACCAAAGTAGAACCTTCGCAGTGAATGGGAGGGGCCTGTGGAGTGTTGTAGAGCAGAGGGATCGGGCGGTGGTGCGGTAGTAGAGTTGCTGCCTTACAGCGCCAGAGACCCACGTTTGATCCTGACTACGTACTTGTCAGTACAGAGTTTGTAAGTTCTCCCCGTGACCTGCGTGGGTTTTCTCCGAGATCTTCGGTTTCCTCCCACACTCCAAAGACGTACAGGTATGTAGGTTAATTGGCTGGGTAACTGTAAAAATTGTCCCTAGTGGGTGTAGGATAGTGTTAATGTACGGGGATCACTGGGCGGCACGGACTTAGAGGGCCGAAAAGGCCTGTTTCCGGCTGTATATATATGATGATGATGATGATGACCTGTGTGGGTTTTCTCTAGGATCTCCGGTTTCCTTCCACACCCCAAAGACATACAGGTTTGTTGGATAATTGGCGGGGTATAATTGTAATTTGTCCCTAGTGTGTATAGATTAGTGTTAATGTGTGGGGATTGCTCATCTGTGCACTCAGTGGGCCGAGGGGCCTGTTTCCACGTTGTATCTCTAAACTAAACTAAAAACTAAGCAGTGAAAGTGCTAGTGTAAAGTGTAGTTCCCTGAAAGTGGCATCACGGGTGGTTTGGGTATTAAAGAGGAGTTTTAGTGTATTGGCTTTCATCAGTCATAGGGAATGGATATGGTGAATGTACAGTTTTTTACCCAGGATAGTGGAATTAAGAACCTGAGAGCATAGGCCTAAGGTGAGAGGGGAAAGAATTAATAAGAATTTCTTCACACAAAGGGTGGTAGTTATGGAAAATGAACTGCCAGAGGAGATCGTTGAGGCACGTACAATAATAGCATTTAAAAGACATTTGGGCAGGCACATGGACAGGAAAGGTTTAGTGGGATATGGGCCATACCTAAGGAAATGGGACTAACTTAGGTGAGGCACCTTGGTCGGCATGGACGAGTTTGATCAATGGGGCTGTTTCCATGATAACTCTTTACGACCGAGCAAACACTTTATGCAGGTATGCCAAATAAGACAATCCACTGTTCATTGTTACCAATGGAGTGTGTCGATGTTGAAAGGCTTCAAGAATACTGTACGAGCATCTCTGAAACTTGTTCTGTCACCACCTAATCGTTTGCCCTCAGTCAGCGATCCATAAAACAGCTGCATTCTGACATCAGACCCTCTTGTGACATGTCCTGCTCCTCTGATCTGTGATTCCTTCAGTAACGTGTACATGTTTTTAGTTTCAGAGATATAGAGTGGAACAGGCCCATTGAGTCCGTGCTGAACAGCAATCACCAGTACAATAGTTCTATCATACACACTAGGGACAATTAACCTACAAACCCACACGTCTTTGGGATGTGGGAGGAAACCAGAGCATCCAGAGGAAACACACGCAGTCACAGCAAGAACGTGCAAACTCCATATAGACAGCACCCGTAGTCAGGATCAAACCCGGGTCTCTGGCATTGGGAGGCAGCAGCTGTACCTGAATCCAGCATCTTACTCCAGCATTGTTTTTGCTAAAGATTCCAGCGCCTGCAGTTTCTTGTGTCCACAGCTGATCTAATGTCACCTAATAACTCAAGCCTTCCAATCTTGTAGTATTTCACCTGTGAATATTAGGTGTAGCGGGACAGGAGGCATCTCTGGAGAGAAGGACTGGGTGACATTTCAGATCGAGACCCTTCAGTCTGAAGAAGTCTTATCCGAAATGTTATCCATTCCTTTTCTCCAGAGATGCTGCCTGTCCCACTGAGTTACTCCAGCATTTTGTGTCTACCGTCGATTTAAACCAGCATCTGCAGTTTTTTCCTACACAATATTAGGTCTAGGTTCGGCTTAAGTTTATTGTTGTCACATGTTCCGAGATACAGTGAAAAGCTTTCTTTTGCATGTTTTCCAATCAGATCAGAAAATACTATACATAAATACAATCAAGCCAAACTCGAGTGCAATAGATAGAACAAAGGGGAAGATACAGAGTGCTGGAGTAACTAAGAATATGTTTCTCAGCTTTGTAGTGCATTAGTTCCAGAAACAAAGTCCAATGTCTGCAATGCAGTAGAGGTGAATTGGTTTAGTACCCTAGTTAATGGAAGGACCGTTCAGAAGCTTGATAACAGAGGGGAAGAAGCTGTTCTGGAGTCTAGTGTTGCACGCTTTCAAGCTTCTGTACCTTCTGCTGGAAGGGAACAGGGAGAAGGATGACCAGGGTCTGACAAGTCAGTGATTGTGTTGGTTGGGTCACTGGTTGGGTCTAAGTCTGGTCTGTGTTAAACAAAGAAACAAAGTGCTGGAGTAACTCAGTGGGTCTGGCAACATCTCTGAGGAATGTGGATTGGAGACGTTTCAAGTCAGGATACTTCTTCAGACTGATTGTAAGAGGTGGGGGGAAAGAAAGCTGGAGAGAGGAGGGGGATTACAAATTGTGAAGCCATAGGAAGAGATGTAAGAGGAGGGGGAAGGGAGAAATAGGCGTGAGCCAGGTAAGGCGGGGGGTGGGGGGGGTTGTTAGAGGTCACCTAAAATTGGAGAATTCAATGTTCATACTCTTGGGTTGTAAGCTTGGTAAATGTTAAAAACCCCATCTCTCGTGTGTGTAGGATAGTGTTAATGTGCGGGGGTCGCTGGTTGGCGAGGACTTGGGCCAAAGGGGCCGTTTCCGCGCTGAATGTTAATCTGAATCCTATGTTTAAAAAGCTTTGAGTCAAATGCTTAAATAGGACTTGGCAGATGTGGGCAAATGGGATTAGTGTAGTTGGGTAAATTGCATGAACCCAGTATGCCAAAGAGCTCAATTCGATGCTTATAGAGTTGTAGAGTAGTGCAGCACAGAAACGTTTCCTTCAGGTAACCTTGTCTATGCTGATCATGATCCTCATCTGCATGACCCCATTTGACCACATTGGGATCTCATCTCTCTATTCCTTTCCTACCCATGTATCTGGACATTCCTACCCTGGGGAAAGGACTCCAACTATCTATGCTGTCTATGCCCCTCATGATCTTATTATCCTTTATCAACCTCCTTTTCAGGCAACATCCTGGTGAATTTTCTTTTGTCCAACTCCGTGAAGAGTTTGTGCAGGGGGCAGGGATTCGGATTTCAGGATCTTTCGGATCTCTTCCAGAGCAGGGGTGACCTGTATAAAAGGGACGGGTTGCACCTAAACTGGAGGGGGACCAGCATCCTAGCGGGAAGGTTTGCTAATGCTACATGGGAGGCTTTAAACTAGATTGGCAGTGGGGTGGGATCTCGTGCAGGACAGAGGCACAGGAGAGGTTAGAATGGAGGGTGGTGTAGGAAAGGTTGATGGACAGAAGAGGGAAAAAGCCGGAGAGTGTGGAAGGAGGGATGGTTTAAACTGCATGTATTTTAATGCAAGGGCTTGATGGGTAAGGCATATGAGCTTAGGACGTGGTTAGGTTCGAACGACTGGGACGTTGTAGCCATGACTGAAACCTGGAAAAGGGAGGGGCAGGACTGGCAGCTCAATGATCCGGGGTACAGAAACTTCAGGAGAGACATGGGTGACGAAAAAAGCAAAGGGGGAGTTGCATTGTTGATTAAGGAGGATGGCACGGCTAGGTTCAGAGGTTAAGTTCAGAGGTAACATTACGGACGGTTCGTCTATTGAAACTATATAGGTGGAGCTGAGGAACAAGAAAGGGATGATCAGGAAAGGGGTGTACTACAAACGTCCAAATAATCAACGGGAATTAGAAGAGCAAATGTGCCAGGAGATTGCAGACAGCTGCAGGTCAAATAAGGTTGTTGTAGTAGGGGATTTTAACTTTCCTAATATAGACTGGGAAAATCATAGCATGAAGGGTTCAGATGAGGTTTAAGAAAGCTATGGATCGGGATGGAGAGGGTCCATGTGTTAAAATGCTCAACTGTGGCAAGGCCAACTTTGAGGGTATGAGAGAACCTTCAAGTTGACTGGAGCAGGTTATTTGATGGGGAAAGGAACATCGGCCAAGTGGGATGTTTTTAAAAGTGTACTAAAGAGAGCTCAGGATGTGTACGTCCCCGTTAGAGTGAAAGGCATAGCAGGCAAAGAAGGCAGCTTGGCTGATGAGGGAAATTGAGATGTTAGTCAAAAACAAGAAGGATACATGGGACAGGTATAGGCAGCTGGGATCAAGTGCACCCCTGGAGGAGTTTTGGGAACTAAGGAGCAACTAAAAAAAGGAGAACAGAAAGGCTAAAAAGAGGCCAGGAGATAGCTCTGGCGAGTAGCCTCAAGAACAATTCCAAAAGATTTTATAAATAATTAAGGGAGAAAGGGTAACTAGAGAGAGAGTGGGACATCTCAGGAATAAAAACTGTCACCTCTGTGTGGAGCCACAGGAGATGGGCAAGGTCCTCAAATGAGTATTTCTCCTTTGTATTTACTGAGGAGAAAGACAGTAGGACAGAGGAAATTGGAGCAGTCACTGGAAGTGTCATGAGAGTCATTGTTACCGTCAAGGAAGTACTGAAGGTACTGTCGTGTATGAAGGTAGACAAATCTCCGGGGCCTGATCAGATATATCCGACGACATTCCGGGAAACTAGAGAGGAAATTACGGGAGCCCTGGTTGAAATTTATGAGTCATCCTTAAATACAGGAGAGGTGCCAGATTGGAGGGTGGCAAATGTTGTGCCTCTTTTCAAGAAAGGCTGCAGGGAAAATGCTGGGAACTATAGGCCGGTGAGCTTAACATCTGTAGTTGGTAAGTTGCTGGAGAGTATTCGGAGGGATAGAATATACAGGCATTTGGATGGGCAAGGGCTAATTAGGGATAGTCAGCATGGTTTTGTACGTGGGGAGGTCATGTCTCAGAATTCTGATTGATTTTTTTGAAGACGTGAGCAAAAAGGTTGATGAGGGCAGAGCTGTAGAAGTTGTGTTAATGGACTTCAGTACGGTGTTCGACAAGGTTCCACATGGTAGGCTGCTCTGGAAGATTAGATCTCATGGGATCCAAGGAGAGACAGCTGAAAGGATAGCAAATTAGCTCCATGGAAGGAGGCAGAGGGTGATGGTGGAAGGTGGCTTCTCAGAATGGAGGCCTGTGACGCGTGGTGTGCCTCAGGGTTTGGTGCTGGGCCCATTACTGTTTGTCATCTACATCAATGATTTGGATGAGAACATACAGGGCAAGATTATCAAATTTGCTGATGATACCAAAGTTAGTGGTTTTGCAGATAGTGAAGATGGTTGTGAACAATTGCAGCAGGATCTGGATCGATTGGCAAGGTGGGCGGAGGAGTTGTGATGGAATTTAATGCAGAGAAGTGTGAGGTGTTGTATTTTGGGACGTCGAACAAGGGTAGAACCTACACAGTAAAATGGTAGGCCTCTGTGTAGTGTTACAGAGCAGAGGGATCGAGGAGTACAGGTGCATGGTTCCTTGAAGGTCACGTCGCAGGTAGATAAGGTAATCAAAAAGGCTTTCGGCACTTTGGCCTTCATCAGTCAGAGTATTGAGTATAGAAGTTGGGAGGTCATGTTACAGTTTTATAAGACGTTGGTGAGACCACATTTAGAATATTGTGTTCAGTTCTGGTCACCATGTTATAGCAAAGATATTGTCAAGCTTGAAAGGGTTTAGAAAAGATTTACAAGGATGTTGCCAGGACTAGAGGGTGTGAGCTATAGGAAGAGGTTGACTAGGCTGGGTCTCTATTCCATGGAGCGTAGGAGGATGAGGGGAGATCTTATAGAGGTAAACAAAATCATGAGAGGAATAGATCGGGTAGATGCACAGAGTCTTTTACCCAGAGTAGGAGAATCAAGGACCAGAGGGCATAGGTTCAAGGTGAAGGGACAAAGATTTAATCGTAATCCGAGTGGTAACCTTTTCACACAGAGGGTGATGAGTGTATGGAACAAGCTACCAGAGGAGGTAGTTGAGGATGGGACTATCCCATTGTTTAAGAAACAGTTGGACAAGTACATGGATAGGACAGGTTTGGAGTATTATGGACCAAGCAAATGGGACTAGGGTAGCTGGGCCACTGCTGGCCGGTATGGACCAACTTGTTTGCAATCCAGCTGCTATTGTGATGTGATGTTCTCTTTCTTGTATTTTCAGTTTTTATTTCACTCTTGTCCTGACACAAACTTAATTTGTTTATTTTCAGGATTTAATGGAAGAGTTGACCGTCGTTTGGCCCGATCTGTCTAGCCATAACGCTCTTTGGTAATGGTTTGTACCTCAGGTGGATAAATCCCCAGGGGTTGACCAAATGTATACTTGCACCTTGTGAAAAGCTCGGGTAGAAATTGTGGAGCCCTTGCACAGATATTACCATCATCTTTAGGCACAGGTGAAGTTCCAGTAGACTGGAGGGTGGCTAATGTACAGTTATTTAAGGGCACCAAGGACAAGCCAGGGCACCACTGGTGAGTGAGCCTGCATCAGTAGTGGGTACGTAACTGCAGGTGATTCTGAGGGACATCATTTACCAGCAGTTGATAGATAAAGACTGATCAGGGATAATCATAGGAAATCATATCTCACAAAGCAGACAGTTTTTTAAAGAGGTGACCAAGAGGATTGATTGAGGTTAAAGATCGTTGTCTATGTGGACATTAGCTGGGCCATGACAAGGTCATAAGTGATTGGAGCAGAATTAGGCCATTCGGTCATTCCACAATAGTGACCCAGCATCGATCCCTGTGGCACACCACTGGTTTCTGATCTCCAATCTGAATAACAACTCTTTACTATACCCTCTGGCTCTTGCCATCAAACCAATTTTCTCACCAATTGGCTAGTTTGCCGTGGATCCCATGTGATCTAACCTTCCAGCCGAGCTTACAATGCGATACCTTGTCAAAGGCCTTGCTGAATTTAGCAGGCCACACTGCCCTCATCAATCCTCTTCTAACTTCTAAATGTTGTGAGAGTCACTGCTTCCACTGCCTCGAGCAGTGTGTTTCAGATTCCAACTACCCTCTCTTGAAAAAGTTATTTTCAGATCTCTAAATCTTTTCCCACTTCTCCTAAAAGTGAGCCATCTAGTTTCCTACTATCTGCTCTGTCTCTTACTCTCATATCTTTGTGCATGTCCACCGGGTCCCCTTCAGCCTCCTCAATTCCCGGGAAAGCTAACGCTGTCTATCCAGTCGTTCCTCATAATTCAGGTGCCTAATCCTAGGTCAGAATTATACAGTTCTCCAGGTGTGGCCTGACCAATAGATAAAGTTGTAACACTGTTCTTATTGAGTGCCTGACAAATGAAGGGAAATATTGTGCACACCTGTGCTGGCAACTTTGTGTACTGCACACCTGCAATCCTTGGGTTTGAACACCAAAGTTTGTCTGTTCAATGGTTTAGGTGGCACAGTGGTACAACTAGTAAAGCTACCACCACACGGCTCCAGTAACCCCTGGTTCAATCCTGATATCTGCTGCTGCCTGTGTTTGTACATTCTCCCTGTTATTCTGTGGGCTTCCCAAGGGTGCTCTGGATTCTTCCCATATTCAAAAGATGTGTGAGGGCTACGTTAATTGGTTGCTATAAATGAAGGGGGAGAATCTATGGGGCAATTGATCATAAAATGGGTGCTTGGTGGTCAGTGCAGACTCAATAAGCCAAATAACTGACTGCTGTGCTGTACCTTCATATCAGTCAAATCTCCAACCCACTGGATCCCCTCCCACGGACACTCTCCCCACCATTCTGCCCCAATCACCCACTCTCCCCACCACTCTGCCCCATCACCCACTCTCCCCCATCACCCACTCTCCCCCATCACCCACTCTCCCCATCCCCATCCCTCCCATGGACACTCTCATCACCCACTCTCCCCATCCCCACCCCTCCTATGGACACTCTCCCCCATCACCCACTCTCCCCACCCCCTTCCCACCCTTCAACGGACACTCGCACCACCCACTCTCTACACCCCTCCCACGGACACTTTCATCACCCACTCTACACCCCTACCACGGACACTCTCCCCCATCACCCACTCTCCCCACCCATGGACACTGTGCCTCATTACCCACTCTCCCCAACCCCACCCCTCCTGTGGACATTCTCCCCCATCACCCCTCCCCTCCCATGGACACTCTCCCTCATCACCCACTCTCCCTGCCCCCACCCCTCCTCTGAACACTCTCCCCCACCACTCACTCTCCCCACCCCCTCCCCACCCACGGACACTCTCCCTCATCACCCACCCTCCCTGCCCCCACCCCTCCTGTGGACATTCTCCCCCATCATCGCTCCCCTCCCATGGACATTCTCCTTCATCACCCACTCTCCCCACCCCCACCCCCACCCCCACCATGGACACTCTCCTTCATCGCCCACTCTCCCCACCCCCATCCCCACCATGGACACTCTCCTTCATCACCCACTCTCCCCACCCCCCCCCCCCTCCCCTCCCCTTCCAACTGGACAAATAATGTTTTGGTTCCTGATCTTCAGACTGGAAAAAATGGTCATCTGTGCATTTTCTCCCTGCAGATACTGTCTGGTCTCCACCAACTTGTTTTTAATTTCCTCTAAACATTTCTATCCAAATGCCTGTCCAAATGTCTTTTAAATCCATCTCTACATGACCTCTGTCAGCTTATTCCATAAATGTAGCACCGTCTGTGTGGAAAAGATTGCCCCTTAGGTCCCCTTTAAATCTTTCCCCTCTCACCTTAAACCTATGCCCTCATGTTTTAGACACCCCAACCCTGGGAAAGCAGTCACTTTATTGCCTTCTTCGCTCCAGTGAAAACAGCCCCAGCCTGTCCAGTCCCTCCATATCATTCAATCCCTCCTGTCCCTGTTACATCCTCATCAATCTCTTCTGTACCCTTTCCAACTTAATGACGGGGTTCCCATAGTTGAAATTATTCCTATATATTTAGTTGGAATAATTCCTGTAGTTGGGTGACTGGAACTCTGCACAATAGTCCAAGTGTGGTCTCACCAACAATATCATTCAAAGACAGTTTCTGTTTCTCCTTCAATCCATCTTTCAGCTCTGCACTCTTGAAAACTCTTCATATTGAAACATTGCTGTTCCTAATCTCTTTCCACAGGCCCCAACAGTGGGATACATACGGTAAGCCTGCTACTCAGACATTAACAGTGCATCGGTACTTTGAGAAAGGTCTGAACTACTACAGGTGAGGACCTGATGTGTGTATCTCACTGACATACAGCCCCACCACCACCATCCACAGGAGGAGAGAGAGACAAAATGAGGAAGGGTGGCAGAGAGACAAATATATGGAAGAAGAGAGACAGAGGCAGGGAGATGGAGAGAGAGAGAGAGAGAGAGAGAGAGAGAGAGAGAGATGGAAGGAGGGAGAGGAGGAGGACGGACAGAGAGAGAGTCTGAGGGAGAAGTGATGGAGAGAGTAAGAGTGACAGAGGGGGAGACAATGAGAAGGAGAGGGGAGATTGAGGACAGAGCACAAAGAGATGGGAAAAGATGGAGAGTGGAAGGAGAGAGCAACAGAGTGTGAGTGGCAGAGAGAGAGTGGGAGATAAAGGATGCAGCGAGGGAGAGAGAGAAGGGGGAGATGCACAGATGCCTGACAAAACAAACAGATGTGTGAAACAGAGGAAGATACAGGAAGATAGATAGATAGTTACAGATAGATGTGTGAAAAGAGGGGAGGAGGACAGATGTGAAGAGATGGAGAGCTATACAGGCAGGGAGAAAGAGATGGATGGGTAGAGGGAGAGGCAGAATATAGCTCATATAGACAGAGAGCTATGCAGCATGGAAACAGGGCCTTCAGCACCTCTTCCATGCTAACCAAAGTGTTCACCTCGAGCCACACCCATTAGGTTGCGTTTGGCCCATACTCCTCTAAACCTTTCCAATCCATGTACCTGTCCGTATAACTTTGAAATATTGTTATTGTACTCGCTCCTCCTACCTCTTCTGGCAGCTCATTTCATACTCCCACCACCCTCAGATCTCTTTTAAATCTTTCCCCTCTCATCGAAAATCTAGTTTTACACTCTCCCGCCCTTGGGAAAAGACTGTGATCATCCACATGATCGAAGTTCCCTGTGTTACACCCTGCATTGTTCCAGGCCTATCAGTACAATGCAGCACAGGAACAGGCCCTTTGGCCCACAATGTCAGTGCTGTTCATGATGCCAAGATAAACTAATCTCCTCCACCTGCACATGATCCACATCCCTCCATTCCCTGCATATCCATGTACTTATTTAAAGGCCTCAAATGCCACTATTGTATCTGCCTCCACCACCACCCTCAGCAGTGTGTTCCAGGCACCCACCACTCTCCTTTAAACTTTGCCCCTCTCACTTTAAAGCTTTGCCCTCTGCTCTTTGAGTCTGGTCC
The DNA here is from genome assembly GCF_053455715.1 of Rhinoraja longicauda. Taxonomy (NCBI): domain Eukaryota; kingdom Metazoa; phylum Chordata; class Chondrichthyes; order Rajiformes; family Arhynchobatidae; genus Rhinoraja; species Rhinoraja longicauda. Next base: position 46,099 of record NW_027601401.1, read on the forward strand.
TTATAAATTAAACCCTCCATAGCATTATCTGCAGAGGAATCTTGAGGAGCAAGTCCATAGTTCACTGAAAGTGGAAGCACAACATGGATAGGGAGGTAAAGAAGGCAGACAGCTTGCTTACCTTCATCAGTCAGATGTGGGTTTTACAATCAGGTGATCATGTTGCAGCTTTATAAACTATGGTCAGGGCACATTTGGAGTATTGTGCGCAGTATTGTGTGTGGGGGGGGAAGAGGGGGGAATAAAAGAGAAATGAGGGATCTGGAGATGGGAGATGAGCACACTGAGGAAGGAAAATGGTGGGGTGTGAAGGGGCAGATGGGAGATAGTGAAATAAATGGGCTGCACCGGGTGTAGGAAGGGGGAACGGAAACGAGAGAGGGCATGGGGGTATTACTTGATATTGGTGAATTCAATGTTCATACCATTGGGTTGTGAACCTGTGTAGATGGACAGAGAGCTGCACAATGCAACAGGAAACACAGATCAGTTTTTGTTCACAAATCGTTGCTACTCTCCAATGTGATTGTGTGCCAGAGAGGGAGAGTGTGTGGAGAGGTGGGAATACTGAGAGGGAGCGCATGGGTTAATGGGGATTAAGCAGAGAGGGTGAGGAATGAGGGGACGGTATGTTGGTGAGGGGGAGGAAGGGATACAATAATTTGTATTTACTTATGAGCGTTGAATGTTGATGTGCAGCGGAAACAAAACTTCTTTGTTTTGTTGCAGACGTGTGAAAGGTTGTGTAGACCAAGACCCAGAGGTAAGTCATGCTCAATTAATGGTTCTTTGTTACAAGGTGTTTATGTTCTGAGACAGGGACCTAATGTTACCAATGTACAGGAGTCCTCGGCGCTGTCTCTTCCGTATTCCCCCCCCCCCCGTGTCATATCTCCCCCCCCCACCCCGTGTCATATCCCCCCCCCCCCCCCCGTGTCATATCTCCCCCCCCCCATGTCGTGTCTCCCACCCCCCACCCACGCAAAAACTCATTGGAGTCTCTTGCATCTTATCTGCCAGAGGTCTGCCAGAGGTCTGCCAGGCCTTATTTTTTTGCCCTTTAGTTTTCCTTTACGAACATCCTTTACAAGGATGTTGCCAGGACTTGAGGGCCTGAGCTACAGGGAGTGATTGGGCAGTCTAGGACTTTATTCCCTGGAATGCAGGAGGATGAGGAATGAACTTACAGAGGAGTGAGTATAAGATCATGAGTGGAATAGATAAGGTGAATGCACAGTCTTTTACCCAGAGTAGGGGAATCAAGAATCAGAAGCCATAGGATTAGGGTGATAGGGGAAAGATTTAATAGGAACCTAAGGGGCAACTTTTTCACACAGAGGGTGGTGGGTAAATGGAATGTTGGGTATATGGATGGGTACATGGATAATGAAGGAGGGATATGGGCCAAGTGCAAGTAGGTGGGACTAGTATAACAATCAAACAATCTCCTAGATGTTCTAGTGGCCAGAGATCCTAGGGTAACGGAGGAACTGAAGGAACATTAGGCAGGAAATGGTGTTGGGTAGACTGATGGGACTGAAAGCTGATAAATCCCCAGGGCCTGATGGTCTGCATCCCAGGTTACTTAAAGAGGTGGCTCTAGAAATTGTGGACGCATTGGTGATCCTTTTCCAATGTTCTATAGATTCAGGATCAGTTCTTGTGGATTGGAGGGTAGCTAATGTTATCCCACTTTTAAGAAAGGAGGGAGAGAGAAAACGAGAAATTATAGACCAGTTAGTCTGACATCAGTGGTGGGGAAGATGCTGGAGTCAATTATAAAAGATGAAATTGCAGAGCATTTGGATAGCAGTAACAGGATCGTTCCGAGTCAGCATGGATTTACGAAGGGGAAATCATGCATGACTAATCTTCTGGAATTTTTTGAGGATGTGACTAGGAAAATTGACAGCGGAGAGCCGGTGGATGTGGTGTACCTCGAATTTCAGAAAGCATTCAACAAGGTCCCACAAAGGAGATTAGTGGGCAAAATTAGAGCACATGGGTTTGGGGGTAGGGTACTGACATGGATAGAAAATTGGTTGGCAGACAGAAAGCAAAGAGTGGGGATAAATGGGTCCCTTTCAGAAAGGCAGGCAGTGACTAGTGGGGTACCGCAAGGCTCGGTGCTGGGACCGCAGCTATTTAATATATACATTAAAGACTTGGATGAAGGGATTAAAAGTACCATTAGCAAATTTGCAGATCATACAAATCTGGGTAGTAGTGTGAACTGTGAGGAAGATGGTATAAGGTTGCAGGGTGACTTGGACAGGTTGTGTGAGTGGGCGGATGCATGGCAGATGCAGTTTAATGTGGATAAGTGTGAGGTTATCCACTTTGGTGGTAAGATTAGGAATGCAGATTATTATCTGAATGGTGTCAAGTTAGGAAAAGGGGACGTACAACGAGATCTGGGTGTCCTAGTGCATCATTCACTGAAAGGAAGCTCCAGGTGCAGCAGGCAGTGAAAGCCAATGGAATATTGGCCTTCATAACAAGAGGAGTTGAGTATAGGAGCAAAGAGGTCCTTCTGCAGTTGTACAGGGGCCTAGTGAGACCGCACCGGGAGTACTGTGTGCAGTTTTGGTCTCCAAATTTGAGGAAGGATATTTTTGCTATTGAGGGCGTGCAGCGTAGGTATACTAGGTTAGTTCATGGAATGGCGGGACTGTCATATGTTGGAAGACTAGAGTGGCTAGGCTTGTATACACTGGAATTCAGAAGGATGAGAGGGGATCTTATCGAAAGGGGAAATCATGCTTGACTAATCTACTGGAATTTTCTGAGGATGTAACTAGGAAAATTGACAGGCTAGAGCCAGTGGATGTGGTGTACCTCGACTTTCAGAAAGCCTTCGACAAGGTCCCACATAGGAGATTGGTGGACAAAATTAGAGCACATGGTATTGGAGGTAGGGTACTGACATGGATAGAAAATTGGTTGACAGACAGAAAGCAAAGAGTGGGGATAAATGGGTCCCTTTCAGAATGGCAGGCAGTGACTAGTGGGGTACCGCAAGGCTCGGTGCTGGGACCGCAGCTAATTACAGTATACATCAATGACTTGGATGAAGAGATTAAAAGTACCATTAGCAAATTCGCAGATTTGGTCTCCAAATTTGAGGTAGGATATTCTTGCTATTGTGGGCGTGCAGCGTAGGTTTACTAGGTTAATTCCTGGAATTGCGGGACTGTCATATGTTGAAAGACTGGATTGACTAGGCTTGTATACACTGGAATTTAGAAGGAGGAGAGGAGATCTTATCGAAATGTACAAGGTTATTAAGGGGTTGGACACGTTAGAGGCAGGAAACATGTTCCCAATGTTGGTGGAGTCCAGAACCAGGGGCCACAGTTTAAGAATAAGGGGTAGGCCATTTAGATCGGAGATGATATGGATAGGTATGTAGTTTAAATGACTGGGTAAATGTAAAAATTGTCCCTAGTGTGTGTAGGATAGTGTTAGTGTGCGGGGATCGCTGGGCGGCGCGGACTTGGTGGGCCAAAAAGGCCTGTTTCCGTGCTGTATCTGAAATATGAAAGAAAAAAAAAGAAGAAAAAAAATGAGGAAAAACGTTTTCAGTCAGAGAGTTGTGAATCTGTGGAATTCTCTGCCTCAGAAGGCAGTGGAGGCCAATTCTCTGAATGCATTCAAGAGAGAGCTAGATAGAGCTCTTAAGGATAGCGGAGTCAGGGGGTATGGGGAGAAGGCAGTAACGGGGTACTGATTGAGAATGATCAGCCATGATCACATTGAATGGTGGTGCTGGCTCAAAGGGCCGAATGGCCTACTCCTGCACCTATTGTCTACTGTCTAATATAGATGGGGCATATTGGTCAGCATGGGCAGGTTGTGCCTATGGGCCTGTTTCTGTGCTGTGTGATTCCATTACTATAAATATGCCCTGCAGTCCACTACATTCTCCAGGGATACGCTTTGTCCCAGCCACCTGGACCTCATCCAAGCCTCCTTTTTCCTGACCTTTTCAGGACGTTTCTGCAACTTCAATTACCTTTTGTGCTTTCCTTTGCCGATACTGTAGTGGGATCTTGAACCTGAAATGTTAAATCTGTTTCTTTCCCTATAAACGTTACCTGACTTGCTGAGGTTATTTATTGTTTTCTATTTTATTTAGATTTCCAGCCAATCCGTCATCCAGTAATACGTGCTGATGTAATGTGCTCGGAGCACTTCCCTCTCCGCGTTTCATTAGTTTGTCATCGTCTTTTCTGTCTGAAGGATCATAGCTGGTCAGTCCACTCCTGGTAACCTCCACTTTCCTTTGTTCACAGAAAGCCAAAGCATGCTTCACAAATCTACCATCTGTGAAGAGATGTGTAAGTATCAGGTCCTGATGGAAAAAGCTCACAACCAGCCCATAATCCATGTTCCCCTTGATATCCAGAAATCTAGTAATCTCTGTTGTGAATGCCCTCAGTGGCTGAGCTCCCACACCCCTGTGTGATGAAATCTAAAGAATCGCCACCTATGAGGATGGGGATTTTTTTCTTATCTCAGTACTCAACAGCCTGTCCCAACTTGCAATCCCAACAACCCCCTACTTCTACACTTCTCAACTAGAGGAACCAACATTGCAATAAATCCCCTCCCAAAGCCTATAATGGATATGCAAATCATCAAGAGGTTATTACTCATTATTTTCCACTCGAGAGGACAGGCCCATTCTGCTTAATCTCTCCTCAGGATAAAATCACTCTGGTCCAAATGTACCACAACAAGTTCACCCTGAGCTGCAACCCCTTAAAATTACAACAGATTTTGACAATAGACAATAGGTGCAGGAGTAGGCCATTCGGCCCTTTGAGCCAGCACCACCATTCAATGTGATCATGGTTGATCATTCACAATCAGTACCCCGTTCCTGCCTTCTTCTCATACCCCCTGACTCCGCTATCTTTAAGAGCTCTATCTAGCTCTCTCTTGAAAGCATCCAGAGAATTGGCCTCCACTGCCTTCCGAGGCAGAGAATTCCACAGATTTACAACTCTCTGAATGAAAAAGTATTTCCTCATATCCGTTCTAAATGGCTTACCCCTTATTCTTAAACTGTGGCCCCTGGTTCTGGACTCCCCCAACATTGGGAACATGTTTTCTGCCTCTAATGTGCCTAATCCCTTAATAATATATGTTTGAATAAGACCGCCTCTCATCCTAAATTCCACCGTATACAGGCCTAGTCGCTCCAGTCTTTCAACATACGACAGTCCCACCGTTTTGGGAATTTACCTAGTGAATCCATGCTGCACGCCCTCAATAGCAAGAATGTCCTTCCTCAAATTTAGAGACCAAAATTCCACACAGAACTCCAGGTGTGGTCTCACTAGGGCCCTGTACAACTGCAGAAGGACCTCTTTGCTCCTATACTCAACTCCTCTTGTCATAAAGGCCAACATGCCATTAGCTTTATTCACTGCCTGCTGTACCTGCATGCTAACTTTAAGTGACTGATGACCAAGGACACCCAGATCTCTTTGTACTTCCCCATTTCCTAACTTGACACCATTCAGACAATAATCTGCCTTCCTGTTCTTTCCACCAAAGTGGATAACCTCACATTTATCCACCTTAAACTGCATCTGCCATGCATCTGCCCACTCACACAACCTGTCCAAATCACCCTGCATCCTCATAGCATCTTCCTCACAGTTCACACTGCCACCCAGCTTTGTATCATCTGCAAATTTGCTAATGGTACTTTTAATCCCTTCATCCAAGTCATTAATGTACTTCGCAAGAATGGCGTTGGAGAGAGAACTGAAGGCGACAGGAGGATAGTCATACTGCGCGGAAACACGCCCTTCGGCCCAACTTGCCCACACCAACCAACATGTCCCATCTACACTGGCCCCACCTGCCTATGTTTGGCCCATATCTCTCTAAACCTGTCCTATCCATGCACCTGTCCAAATGTTTCTTAAACATTGTGATACTACCTGCCTCTACTACCTCCGGCAGCTCATTCCATACATCCACAACCTGTGTGAAAGTTACCCCTAGGTTCCTATTAACTTTCCCCCCCCTCACCTTAAAACTATGTCCTCTGGTTCTTGATTCCCCTACACTGGGCAAGAGGCTCAGTATGTCTACCCAATCTATTCCTCTCATGATTTTGTACACCTCTATAAGATCACCCCTCATCCTCCTGCGCTCCAAGGAATAGAGTCCTGCTTGCTCAACCTCCATATAATTACGACTCATAAATCTCAGGCCCTTGATTCCTGGCAAGATTCTTGTAAATCTTCTCTGCACCCTTTCCAGCTTGACACCATCTTGCCTAATGCCTAATCAATGTCTGATATAAATGCAACAGGACTTCCCAACTTCTATACTTAATACTCTGACAGATGAAGGCCAGTGTGCCAAAAACCTTTTTGACCACCTTATCTACTTGTGTTGCCACTTTCAACAAACTATGTACCTGCGCTCCTAGATCTTCCTTCTCTACAACTCTCCCCAGAGACTTACCGTTCACTGTGTAGATTCTGCCCATTTTAGTCTTCCCAAAATGCAACACCTCACATTTCTCTGATTGAATTCCATCAACCATTCCTCAGCCCTCCTGGCCAACCGATCAAGATCCTGCTGCAATTTTTGACAACTGTGGCAACGTATCGAGAAAGGCCCGAAATAAAGGCAAGGAGCCGGGTATTTCGGGAGGTTTGATTTTATTACGTTTGCTAGACCGGTCAAGTCTGTCAGAGTGAAATCGTGCCCAAAACCTTGTCCTTTATAACCGTAGCAAAGGGCCGCCCCCCTGAACCGGTCCATTCCCGTGCCGAGGGGTCGGTAGTGGTATGGCCCGACCCTTGGGAGCCGCCACAGGACACCGCCCCCCAGAACCGGAGGCACGAAACGCACTGGTGGTCGCACCACCCGACCGGACTGCGTACGAAAATCGGCCAACAGAGGGGCCGGCGGAGGCACAGTTGGAGGGACAGGTGGTGGGACCTGCAAAGAGGGGCAACCTCGTGACCGAGGCTGGGCAACCCGCACCGGTTGGTCGATGTCCAAGTGGGCCGGCTTCAAGTGGTCAATTGACATGGCCTCCGTCCGGCCCCCCATGTCCAAGACAAAGGTTGTCTGTCCGTGCTCCAGCACCCGGTACGGGCCCTCATAAGGCCTCTGGAGTGGCGTCCGGTGGGTGTCACGGCGCAGGAACACATGGGTGCAGTCCCGGAGGGCCGATGGCATGAACAGGCGGAATGTACCATGGCGGGACGTCGGCACAGGTGCGAGCTTGCCAACTCGCTCTCGAAGGCGCTGTAGTTAAGCTCCATCTTAACTATCTAAAATACCACCCACTTTCGTGTTATCTGCAAACTTGCTAATCATGTACATTCCCATCCAAATCAATGATATAGATGACAAACAGCAATGGGCCCACCACCAAACCCTGAGGTACACCACCAGTCACAGGCCTCGAGTCTGTGAAAAGAAACCTTCCACCATCAGCCTCTGCTTCCTTTCATGAAGCCAATTTTCTATCCATCCAGCTATCTCTCCTTAGATCACATGCGATCTAACCTTCCAGATGTTCCAGGTGTTCCGGATGTGGCCTTCATTCTATCGGTGACACAAAGCATAGATTCAGCGACTGTTTTGCCGGACACTTGAGCTCGACCCACCAAAGATGACTGGATTTCCCAGTTACTAACCACATTAAACCCCCTTCCCATTCCAACACTGACTTTTCTGTCCTGTGCTTCCTCCATTGCCAGAGTGAGGCCAGACACAAACTAGAGGAACAGTGCCTCAAATTCCACGGGTCGCTTACAACCTAATAATATGGACATTTAATTCTCCAATTTGGGTAACTTACCAAACTCCCCCACCTTCTTCCCCCCTTCCTTCCCCCCAGTCCATCTCTCTTCCCTGTGCTACACCTGGACTCATAACCATTTCTCTCTCACCCATTTCCTTCCAACTACATTCCTTCCTCTAGCTTCACAATTTTCAACTCACCCTCTGGACTTTGTTCAACCATTCGCTGATCAAAAAACCTTTGTCTGTGTCCACCCGTGACTCATAGGCTTTGTCCTGCCCCTCCTCTCATCCAACTTCCTTCCCACCCCACCCACCCCCAAAATCAGTCCAAAGAAGTGTCCCAACCTGAAACCTTAATGTCTTTCGAAGTTGCAACAGGCAGGAATGAAAAAGAGGACCCAGTTGTTATGTATTTGGACTCAGAGGCCTTTAATAAAGTGGAGTATAGGAGGTTATTAAACAAAATTTACATGCTCGGCCATGAGGATAATATACGAGCCAGGACTTGGTCAACTGAGAGAAGATGGAGTGGGATAAAATGGGTCATTTTTTGGACTGGGTGGCTGTGACCAGGAATGATGCTGGATTAATGCTGGGCCCAGCTGCTCACAATTGATATCCCTGAATTGTATTAGAAGATCAGGTTGGATATGTCCAAGCAAAACACAAACTGCTGGAGGAACTCAGCATCAGTGGAGGCAGAGGGATGGTGCCTGTTTGGGGTCAGGATCCTGCACCAGCTCACTACATGATGTATCCAAGGTAGCTGACGATACCAAGCCAGGATTATGCAGAGACATCGGGCAGAACATGGCGGATGGAAAATAATGTGGAGAAAGGTGGAGAATTTTAAATGGTGGGAAATTGAACGGTGTTGGTGTTGGGAGAGGTCCAAGTATGGGGTTCTTGCACACCAACCACTGAAAGTTCACATGTAGGGTAGTGAGCTATTTGTTGTGTGTTGAGCTTTATTTTAAGAGGATTGCTCCAATTATATGGGGCACTGGTGAGACAGGATCTGGAATATGTACAGATCTGCTGTACCTGCCTGAGGAAAGATTACCCTCAATGGAGGGTGAGCCGCATTGCTTTACCAGGTTGAATGGTGGGTTGGGATGGGGTCTGGCTGCTCCTCTGTAGAGAGAACGAACAAACTTGGTCTAAACTCTAGTTCCAAGAATGAGAGGTGATCTCATTGAAACACAAATTTTTACTGGATTTGATATGAATTTGATGTTTCCATTGCCTACAGTCTGAAATACAATTATCCCCCACTCTCAGCTGCCGGTCCATGCTGCTACCCAATCTTTAACCCCCTCTGGCCCAGTTTCACACAGCCTTGAGGGTAGGACTTCATCAAACCCCTGAAAGCCCTCTCAGAGATTGAATAGATGGAGGATGGCAGGAGAGAGGGAGAGCAGAAGATACGGGGGGGGGGGGGGGGGGAAGGGGATTGACAACAGCAGAGATGTTTCAGGCGAGGAACTCCAGTGATCTGGGATGTGCTGCCTGAATGGAGCTCAGTAGATTCACAGCATTGGGTAAAGGGAACTGGAGAAAGTCTGGACTGTGGGGAGGAATGGGGAGTGAGACTCAGCAAGGAGCTCCACCATCAAGCTGGAACAAGCCTGATGGGCTGAGTGGACTCCTGTCATTCACCGATTCTCAAATCCAATCTGGAATTCCAGAGGGGGAGGGGATGTGGGACTTGTTCCCACCCTGTGCCTGGCTCTCCCTCTCCACGGTTCAGTAGTTGATAATCTCTCCTTATTTCTGCTCCTGATGTCCTAACTTAGATCCGTCCGTACCTGGTAACCTTATCTTTCCGCTCTCTGTTCACAGCAAATAATCTGGGGAAACGTAAATGGAAACAAAGTGAGTATCAAGTCCTGAGTATAAAAGCGAACACTCGATCCAGAGAAGGTGTCTGCAACTAAGCGCTAGTGGGGAGAAGTGATGTTGGTGACAGGACAATGGGTGGAACAGGAAGTGAGTGAGAGAAGTGAAACAGAGAACTGGAAGGCAGAGTGAGGTGAGAGGGGTACAGGGGAGAGATAGTTTGGGGGGAGAGTGTGAGGGAGGCAGATAGGTAGACCGGGAGGAAGGAGAGGGAAATAGAGAAGAGAAGAAAGAGTGGCAAAGAGAAATGCAAGGGTTATGGCCACATCATGCAACACAGAACCCTCAGTCCATTGTGTCCATGCTGACCATCAGGTATCCAACTCCAACCACTTGGTCCGCACCCTACTCAGTCTTGGTAATTCAGGAGCTCATGCAAATGTTTCTTCAACACTGAAAATTTCTGCCTCCACCATCCCTTCAAGGAGATCATTCCAGATTCCAATCACCCTCTGAATGGATAAAGGTCTTCCTCGGATCCTCCTTAGACCAACACCCTCTGTCCCTAGACACATGTACCATTGGGAAACATTTCCTACAATCTATCTCTTACAGCATGGATACAGCTGCTTCGGCCTAACCTGTCCACACCGACCAAAATGCCTCAGATAAGCAAGTTCCATTTGCCTGTGTTTGGCCCATATCCCTCAAATGTGCCTGTTCAAGAGTCTTTTAAATGCTGTTATAGTTCCTGCAAGAATGATCTCCACTGGCACCTAATTCCATGACCCAACATCCTCTGATTGAAAAAAGTGGTCTTCAGGTTCCTATTACATCTTGCCCCTTTCTCCTTAAATCTAGGACCTCTGACTTTTGATTGTCTATCCTGGATAAAAGACTCTATTCACTCTCCTCATGATTTTAAACACCCAAAACACATCACTCTCTCTAACTCAGGCCATCAAGCCATGAAAAATTCTGGTAAATTATTTCTAGATTATTTAGTCCTGTCGACTGTGCCTTCCCTCCACAGATGCTGCCTAACCTGCTCACTTCCCCTAGCAGCATGGTTTTCCCATCTATTCTTGGGCAGGGACAGACCTGGAGTGACAGAGCCCCAGAGGATGAATGGGTGGATGGGGCGGTGGTCGTCAGTGAATGGGGGGGAGGGGGGGGGGGAGAGGTAGTAGGGTTTGGGTTGACAAGGACAAGGGCCTGCCAGTGGGTTGGGGTGATAGTTTCTGAGTTAATGAGGGGTTTGCACAGTGAGTGAGTGAGGGGTGACCCTTCACCGACTGTTGGTCACCCTCACTCCAGCTCCTTTCCCAGAAAGGTTTTCACCACTTTCTTTTGCCCGCAGATTATTACTGAAGCACTATTGTATCTCAAGTAACCGTACAGAGCTCACAGCCAATCAACTGCACAGCACGCTACGATTCTGCAAATGCTCAGCGGGACAGGGGATGGAAAGGGATGGAAGAACAGAGACTGCCAGAGACACTCTGGTGGATGGATAAACAGGAAAAAGAGGCAGGTTGAAAGAGGGAAAGAGAGAAAGTTGGAGGTGTTCATGTGTTAGTCCTGTCGAGCTGCTAAATTCTCACTGCAGTTATCACCTGAAGGTAATATTCTTTATTGGAGACTCAGCTGTGACCTGTGCTCACATCACACATCGTCACTACATGGACATGCACCTTTCAATGTTCTCAAAATTATTATGGGGAGAGACCTAGAGGAAACATATGTACAAGCAAAGGAAGGACACCACACAAACAGGCAAAGAAGTGGTGTTATAGACAGATTGAAACTCCAGGGGTTCAGCAAATGCGAGCTATGCTTTGCTTTGTGGCTTTTAAGCAATAAAAAATCATTTCAAAACTTGTCTTGTATTGGTTATGTATGTCTGGACCTCTCCTGGTGCCATGGATGGAGACAGGAGGGGGTGCAGGTGAATGTGTGACCCACAACTGATACAAGAGGAAGGACTTGGATTCCTGGGGCAGGGCAGCCAAACTGAATGGTCAGGCTCAGAGCTGGATTGGCAGGGTGAAGGGAAACCCACAATGATTCAGGACCACTGGGTGCCTTCAGTAAATGAGTCTGCAAAGCAGATGAAACAGGCTGGAAGAAAGAAAACCAAGTAGAGGGTACAGTGGAGCAGCAGTAAGTGCTGCTGTCTGCCAGCTCTAATCCGTGTGCAGTTTATATGCTCTTCCTGTGTCCGTGGGTTCCCCTGGCACTCCTCCCACATCCCCTGCCCCACGGGGTGATCGGTCACTCTGGTAGCCCATCCTGGGCCACAGGTAAACTTTGTGGGCCAATACGATTGCACAGACTGGAAGGACTGAAAGGGCTTTCCTCATAAAGAAATCCAGAAATGTGTAAAGGTTTTGAAGGGGTTAATTGTTTGTAGTTCAGTGTGTGTGGTTGGGGTGAGGTGGGGTGGGGTGGGGGGGGGGGGGGGGGGGGGGGGGGGGGGAGGTAGTGGAGGACAATGCAGAGGCCATGGGAGGTTTGCAGTGACCAGTAGACATGGCTTACATAGAGTGCATGTGGAGAGAATGTTTCCACTAGTGGCAGAGTCTGGGACCAGAGGGCACAGCCTCAGTATGAAAGGACGGACCATAAGAATGGAGATGAGGTGAAATATCTTTCGCCAGACGGTGGTGAATCTGTGGAATTCATCACCATAGACAGCTGTGCAGGCCGTCATTGGGTATTTTCAAAGCAGAGGTTGACTGGTTCTTGATTAGTAAGGGGGTCAAAGGTTACAGAGAGAAGGCAGGAGAATGGGTTGAGAGGGAAAGAGATAGATCGGTCATGATTGAATGGCACAGTAGACTCGATGGGCCAAATGGCCGAACTCTGCTCGTAATTCTGGATTCATGGACAAGAGTGTCAGTGAATGTTGCTGCTGACCTGGTCAGTAAGGGGGTCAAAGGTTACAGAGAGAAGGCTGAAGAATGGGTTGTGAGGGAAAGATAGATCGGTCATGAATAAATGGCAGAGTCGACTCGATGGGCCAAATGGCCTAACTCTGTTCTTAATTCCGGCTTCATGGACATTAGTGTCAGTGAAATCTGGGGGTTACCATAACAGATAGAGAGTAGTTCAGAACTGCTCTCTGGCTGTGATAGGATAGTTCACTTTCCAGATAACAGCTGTGAAGAAACTGTCCCTGAATCGGCAGGTGTGCGTTTTCACATTTAATACCTTTTGCCTGAGGAAAGAAGAGGTAGTGGCTAAGGTGTGATGTCCTTGATTATGCTGCTGGCCTTGCCGAGGCAGCATGAGATATAAATAGAGTCAATACAAGGGAGGTTGGTTTGTGTGATGGTCTGGGTTGCGTCCACAATTCGTGGTCTTGGATGGAGTTGTTCCCAAGCCAAGCAGAGATGCATCCTGATAAAGTTCCTCATGGCAGCCTGATCGAGACAATTGGTTTAGTTTAGTTCTGTTATTGCTGTCACGTGTACCGAGATGCAATGAAATATTTTATTTTGCATACTATCCAGCCACAGCTTGCCTGTACCAGGCCCATATCCCCTCAACCCTTGATAGAAACAAGGAACTGCATATCTTTTTTGCATTCATTGTTTCATTCAATCATTCATTCATTCTTCTGTATCTCTCCACATCGCTATCTATATCTCTCGTTTCCATTATCCCTAACCAGTCTGAAGAAGGGACTCGACCTGAAACGTCACCCATTCCTTCTCTCCAAAGATGCTGCCTGTCCCGCTGAGTTACTCCAACTTTTTGTGTCTATCAAGGAACTGCAGATGCTGAGTTACTCCAGCACTCTGTCTATCCCTTCAAACACCCCCTTCTATGTAGCTGTCAGTGGCTTTCAAATGTCATAATTGTAGCTGCTTCTTACCATCGCATCTGACAGCTCCATATGTACACAGCCCTCCGTATGGGGAAGCAGTTGCACCTTGTATCCCTTTTAAATCTTTTCCCTCTCTGCGTCTACGTATGCCCTTTAGTTTTAGACTCTCTTCTCTAATACCCAATAACTTAGCCTCCACAGCCAGCAAAGAATTCCACAGGTTCACCACCCTCTGACAAACAGCTTTCAAACACACATCACGGGTTAACCCAATCACCCCCCGGATAACTCTCATGAGCCTCTTCTGGACCTTCTTCCCTCTCTCGGCTCCTTCAACCTAATCAAGATTCTTGATTAGTCCGGGCGTCAAAGGTTGTAGCAGCAACTTAGTCCTTCCCAATAAAGTCCTTAAGCTTACCACTTTTACGAAAGGAGTGGAGTGAACATTCTTGACGCAAACAACGACAGAAATCTTCATGACGTTTCAGTTTAATTAGTCGTTTATTGAAGTAGTTATACAAACAGATTAGTATATCTCTAGTCATTGACTTGGTAAGAATTGTATCCCACCACAGCTCCTCTCGTGTCTATCGCATAACATCGCTGTCTTCCCAATTATAATTCTGGCCCCTCCCCTGGCTCCTCCCAGTCCATATATGCACATATGCCCATGTATGTAAGCCTAGTATTCATCTGACGACAACCCCCAAAAATAGGATACAAAAGAATATAATATGCTAAGACAGCTAGCAAATACACATGGCTCCGACAAAGGTTATGGGGAGAAGGCAGGAGAATGGGGTTGAGAGGAAAGATAGATCAGCCAGGATTGAATGGCAGAGTAGACTCGATGGGCTGAATAGCCTCATTCTGCTCCTATGCATTATGAACATCATACTATAAACACGTACAATATATAGAATAGATGACCAGTGATAGTTTGATTCAGACTGGCTCACCCAGGGAAGACACAGGGCTGTGGCGAAAGGATGTTGTTCTGACTGGAGGCCCATAACCAGTGGAGTTCCACAGGGATTAGTGCTGGCACCTATTTTAACAGTATATATATTAATGATAGCGATGAAAATTAGTTGGCCAGTAAATGTGCAGATGATGCACAAATTGGTGCTCAGGGACAGTGAAAAAAAGACTCAAATGTATATATAACTTAGTTACAGATGTGAGCGGAGAAATGGCAGGCAGTGTTTACCCGGGCAAATATGCGGAATTGCATTTTGGGAGGTTGAATATAAGGGGAAAATTTAGTTTTTACAACATAAAGTGGGGAGTGCCTGGAATGTGCTGTTGGGAGTGATGGTAGAGGCAGATATGATAGTGGGATTTAAAAGGCTTTAGACAGGCTCATGGATATGCAGGGGATGGAGGGATATGGATTATGTGCATGCAGGGGGGATTGGTTTAATTTGGCATCAGGTTCGGCACAATATTCGATAAATGAGGGGATGAAGGGTGGAGACTCCATCAACGTGGGCAAAGCCATGATAGCGGCTCAGTGGCTGGCTGATCCCAACAGCAAGCACCCAAGGAAGAGCAGCAGACTGCATGCCAAGTGGATACCTCTGTATCAGAGGGTGGTCGAGCGGGGTTCAAGAGATTGCAGGGCTGTATCATTACCGTGGATGGTAAGGTGGAGGCTCTGATTCCATGGTGTGCCTGCCACTGAGGGAGAGCTGAGAACCACAGCAAGGCAGTAGCTGACTGATACGGAGTGGGGAATGGACTGGATTCTGTGATGTTGGTGGTGGGAGGGAGAGATGCTCTCAGTCATACAGCACAGTGGCAGTGCCTCCAGCCGTGCAGTGACCACCCACACACCCATCTACACTGATCCCACATTCACCCACTTCACTCTCCCCACATTCACACCAACACCCCCCCCAGCACACGCACACCCTGAGGGCAATTCAAAACAGCCAATAAACCCACCCACCATCACAACTCAAATTGCAGCAGGATCTTGATCAGTTGGCCATGTGGGCTGAGAAATACTTGATGGAATTTAACACTGAGAAATGTGAGGTGTTGCATTTTGGAAAGTCAAACATGGGCAAGACCTACACAGTGAATGTTAAGGCTCTGGGGAGTGTTGGAAAGCAGACAATCTAGGAGTGCAGATACATAGTTTGTTGAAAGTGACATCACAGGCAGATCGGGCGGTCAAAACGGCTTTTTGGCACATTGGCTTTCATCATTCAGAGTATTGAGTATAAAAGTTGGAAGGTCATGATTTAGTTGTATCAGACGTTGGTGAGGCAGCATTGAGAGGGTTGTGTCCAGTTCTGGGCACCATGACATAGGAAAGATGTCAAGATGGAAAGGGTGCACAGAAGATTTATGAGGATTTTGCCAGGACTCGAGGGCCTGAGCTACAGGGAGAAGTTGAGCAGGCTGGGACTCTATTCCTTGCAGCGCAGGAGGATGAGGGGTGATCATATAGACGTGTACAAAATCATGAGAAGAAACGATAGGGTAGTCGCACAAAGTCTCTTGCCCAGAGTAGGGGAATCACAAACCAGAGAACATAAGTTTAAGGAGAGGGGAAAAGATTTAATAGGAAACTGAGCAGTAACGTTTTCACAGAGAGGGTGGTGGGTGTATGGAACGAGCTGCCGGAGTTGAGGCAGGTACTAGATTCAGGATTCAAGATTCAAGATCCAATTTATTGTCACATGTACAGTGAAATTTGAGTTACCATACAGTCATCTATCTATATACAAAAACTCTTGTTTGTTTGTTTATTTGTGACTGAACTTCAGCCAAAACTGTACTAGATAGCACAACATTTTAGGCCCACCTATCAGACTGATTAGACCAAGCGGACCAGCTGGGCCCAAACTCCTCCCGCATTCGCGCAGCGCCCGATCACCTCTTCCCCCCCCCTCCTTTCCCCCCACCTCTCCTCTCCCCCCTCTCCTTTCCCCCCTCTCCTCTGCCCCCCTCTACTCCCCCCTCCTCTCCCACCCTCTCCTCTCCCCTCTCCTCTCCCCCCTCTCTCTCCCGCCCTCTCTCCTCTCCCACCCTCTCCTCTCCCCTCTCCTCTCCCCCCTCTCTCTCCCGCCCTCTCTCCTCTCCCCTCTCCTCTCCCCCTCTCCTCTCCCCCCTCTCTCTCCCACCCTCTCTCCCTCTCTCTCCCACCCTCTCTCCTCTCCCCCTCTCCTCTCCCCCTCTCCTCTCCCCTCTCCTCTCCCCCCTCTCTCTCCCGCCCTCTCTCCTCTCCCCTCTCCTCTCCCCCTCTCTCTCCCACCCTCTCTCCTCTCCCCCTCTCCTCTCCCCCTCTCCTCTCCCCCCTCTTCTCCCCCCTCTCCTCTCTTCTCTCCCCCCCTGCTCTCCCCCTCCTCTCCTTGACCCCCACACCTCCCTCACACCACTCTCCTCCCTCCCCCTCTCCTCTCTCCCCCCTCTCCTCTCTCCCCCTCTCCTCTCTTCCCCCTCTCCTCTCTCCCCCCTCTCCTTTCCTCCCTCCCCCCTCTCCCCCTCTCCTCCCTCGCCCCCTCTCCTCTCTCCCCCCTCTCCTCTCTCCCCCCCTCTCCTTTCCTCCCTCCCCCCTCCTCCCAAGGAGACAGATTTAAACTTTAAAATGTGAATAACTTAAAAAAATATAACACCTATTTCGATGAAACGTCTTCCAATAAGACCACCGGACGATGGTAAGGTGGGCTTAAAATTGTCGATGCTAACGTGTACCGTTTTGGCTGTAGTCCCGGAACAAACAAACAAGAGTTTTTGTATAAAGATTTTATTTGCTGCTGAGCTGTTAAAGTTAACCCCCACTTAAAAGCTCCCCAAAACCCCCCCTACATTAACTGAAATTGAGTTAAGGTTGTTTTAAAGAACCCCAGTCACACACTCCTTCCCCCCTCCATCAACTTTATCCGCCCTCCCCTCACCTGATCAATACCTATCTCTTTTTAATATCATGCCAAGAGGTAGGACTTAAAGGGAACGTTTTCGACGGCGCGGGTTGTATTGCATAGAGCGCAGGAGGATGACAGCTGGTGTACAAAATCAGGAGAGAAATAGATAAGTTAGATGGGCAGAGTATTTTTTTGTGTATTTTGTTGAGTAATGGTATCTAGAACAAGGGAGCAGTTGGTAATTGTGCAAAAAGACAAATGATTACGAACCGTACGGACAATGTTTGTACACAGAGGGTGGTCGGTATATTGGGCGGACTGTCCGAGTGGTTAGTTCAGGTCGGGACTATAACCACATTGGCAAAGAACATTTGGGCTGGTACATGGATAAGAACGGTTCAGAAGGATATGTGTCGCCCACACTGCTCCCTTAGTACTGCCCCTCCCACAGTGTGGTGCTCCTAGTACTGCCCCTCCCACAGTGTGGCGCTCCTAGTACTGCCCCTCCCACAGTGTGGTGCTCCTAGTACTGCCCCTCCCACAGAGTGGCGCTCCCTTAGTACTGCCCCTCCCACAGTGTGGCGCTCCCTTAGTACTGCCCCTCCCACAGTGTGGCGCTCCCTTAGTACTGCCCCTCCCACAGTGTGGTGCTCCTAGTACTGCCCCTCCCACAGTGTGGCGCTCCCTTAGTACTGCCCCTCCCACAGTGTGGCGCTCCCTTAGAACTGCCCCTCCCACAGTACGGCGCTCCCTTAGTACTGCCCCTCCCACAGTGTGGCGCTCCCTTAGTACTGCCCCTCCCACAGTGTGGTGCTCCCTTAGTACTGCCCCTCCCAGTGTGGTGCTCCTAGTACTGCCCCTCCCACAGTACGGCGCTCCCTTAGTACTGCCCCTCCCACAGTGTGGCGCTCCTAGTACTGCCCCTCCCACAGTGTGGCACTCCCTTAGTACTGCCCCTCCCACAGTGTGGCGCTCCCTTAGTACTGCCCCTCCCACAGTGTGGTGCTCCCTTAGTACTGCCCCTCCCAGTGTGGTGCTCCTAGTACTGCCCCTCCCACAGTACGGCGCTCCCTTAGTACTGCCCCTCCCACAGTGCGGCGCTCCTAGTACTGCCCCTCCCAGTGTGGCACACCCTTAGTACTGCCCCTCCCACAGTGTGGCACTCCCTTAGTACTGCCCCTCCCACAGTGCGGCGCTCCCTTAGTACTGCCCCTCCCACAGTACGGCGCTCCCTTAGTACTGCCCCTCCCACAGTGCGGCGCTCCTAGTACTGCCCCTCCCACAGTGTGGCACTCCCTTAGTACTGCCCCTCCCACAGTGTGGCACTCCCTTAGTACTGCCCCTCCCACAGTGCGGCGCTCCCTTAGTACTGCCCCTCCCACAGTGCGGCGCTCCCTTAGTACTGCCCCTCCCACAGTACGGCGCTCCATCAGTACTGCCCCTCCCACAGTACAGCTCAACATTAATCTCCCATCCGCTATGTCCCCAAGCTGGCTACCACCCAAGTCTTTCTCACCCAAGATGGTACCTCACATTTCCCTTACTCCAAGCTGGCAGCGTCCCAATCCCTAATTCCCCTAAGATGGCTTCCATCCAGTCCCAATAGTCCCCAAAGCTGACATCCTGACATCCCTTACCCCCATAAACTGGCTACCTCCCATTCCCTTTTTACCCACCCTGGCTACATTCCATTCCCCCAACTCAATAGTCAATAGTCAATAGTGGTTTATTTGTTACATACACATAAATGTGTAGTAAAATGAAACATTACCCGCAGTTGAACAATAAGACCAATAAGATTAATCAATAAAAATGCAATAACACATACAATCACAACTAACACCAAACAAAAAGAAACATCCATCACAGTGAGTCTCCTCCAGTCCCTCCTCACTGTGATGGAAGGCCAGAATGTCTTTTCTCTTCCCTGCCGTCTTCTCCCGAGGTCAGGCTGTTGGAGTTGCCACGTCGGGGCGGTCGGGGCTCCCGATATTGAAGCCCCCGCCGGACGGTGAAAGGTCCGCGGGGGGCCGACCCAAGCCCCGCGATTCGGGGCGGGTGAACACGTTGCCTCTGCCGCTGCCGGAGCTCCCGATGTCGGCCCCCACCCAGGGGCCTGCGGGCTACCGACGTCCACGCGGCCCGCGCCAGAGCCTCCGGAGACGAGTCGCAGCCGCTCCCGCAGCATCCGCAGGCAGCCAGCGCCGCAGGTGGTGAGTCCGGGCCGTGGGCTCTGCGAACCAGAGACCCAGGTGGTCCCAGGTGCATGGCCGGTGGTAGGCCGCAACGGGAACGGAGACACGGCACAGAACAAAGGTCACGTCTCCGTTCTGGAGAGAGAATGTTACAGTTACAGTTCCCCCTAGCTGGCTACCTCCCATCCCTTACTCGCCCAATCTGGCTAACTCCCATTCCTTTTTTTTCCCAACCTGGCTGCCTCCCATTCCGCATACACCCCGAAGCTGGCTGTTTCCCATCCCTTACTCCCCCAAGCTGTCTTCTTCTCATTCCCAATACACCCCCAACATCCCATCACCCTTACTCGCCCAAGCTGGCATCCTCTCACCCCCCCCCCCCCCCCTCAATCCGGGAGGGGGGGGGGGGGGGCGGGGAGCGCATTAGTGAATGGTCCGGGGGGGGGGGGGGGGGCGGGGAGCGCATTAGTGAATGGTCCGGGGGGGGGGGGACAGCGGGGAGATGGTCTCCCGGGTGTGGGAGAGAGGAGAGAAGCAAGGGGAGAGAGGAGAGGGGAGCCCATACGCACAGACGCACAGCAGCGTCACGCTGAAAGCCTTCAATAAATCAGTAGGAGGGGGGTTGCACGAACTCTTGTCACATGGGCATTATGACGTCACACGCTGAAGGCAATGGAAAAAACGGCTGATTTATTTATTTTTTTACTAAAACCTCTGTAACATAAAAAATACACGTCCGAATCAAACAAAAACATCATTTTCCAGCAGCGTTCAGCGTGGTGATTAAGGCGGTGCAAAAATTGTGGCGCTACGGTTTACCGTTTTGCCGCAATCAGCCGGAGTTTCGTGTGCAGTTTTGGTGTAATTTCAGGAAGGCAATCCTAGTATGGAGTGAGGGCAGGGAAGTGACAGAAGGAATATAGTTTGCAAAGTGTGGAGTCACGGAATGAAGGCATTGACTATTTTCTAAATGGGGTGAGAATCCAGGAATCAGAGATACAAAGGGACTTGGGAGTGCTGGTGCAGGACTCCCAAAAAGTAAATCTGCAGGTCGAATCGGTGATAAAGAAAGCAAACTCAATGCTCGTATTTATTTCGAGGGCTTGTATACAAAAACAGCGAAGTAATGTTCAGGATCTATAAGGCGCTGGTAAGGTGGCAGATAGAATATATTGAGCAATTTTGGGCACCATGTCTGAGCTGTCTCCAAATGCCAAATTCGCCTAAACTGGCTTACTTCCAGTCCCAAAACTTCCTCCAGCTGGCATCCTCACATTCCCGTACTCCCCAATCTGGCTACCTCCCATTTCCTTGTTTCCTAACCTGGCGACTCCCATCCGCGAACTCCCCGAAGCTGGCTTCCCCCCATCCCTTACTTCCCCAAGCCGGATTCCACCCATTCCCCTTCAACCCTCAACATCCCATTCCCCTTACTCTCCCCAGCTGGCTTCCTCCCATCCCAAGCTCTCCCAAGCTGGATAAGTCCTAACCATTACTCCCCCATGCATGCTACCTCCCATTCTCCATACTCCCACAAGCTGGCTACCTCCCATTCTCCATACTCCCACAAGCTGGCTATCTCCCATTCTCCATACTCCCACAAGCTGGCTACCTCCCATTCCCCATACTCCCCCATGCATGCTACCTCCCATTCTCCATACTCCCCCATGCATGCTACCTCCCATTCTCCATACTCCCACAAGCTGGCTATCTCCCATTCTCCATACTCCCACAAGCTGGCTATCTCCCATTCTCCATACTCCCACAAGCTGGCTACCTCCCATTCCCCATACTCCCCCATGCATGCTACCTCCCATTCTCCATACTCCCACAAGCTGCCTATCTCCCATTCCCCATACTCCCACAAGCTGGCTATCTCCCATTCCCCATACTCCCACAAGCTGGCTATCTCCCATTCCCCATACTCCCACAAGCTGGCTATCTCCCATTCTCGTTACTCCCACAAGCTGGCTATCTCCCATTCTCGTTACTCCCACAAGCTGGCTATCTCCCATTCTCGTTACTCCCACAAGCTGGCTACCTACCAAGGGCATTGGTGAGACCACACCTGGAGTATTGTGTACAGTTTTGGTCTCCTAATCTGAGGAAAGACATTCTTGCCATAGAGGGAGTACAGAGGTTCACCACATTGATTCCTGGGATGGCAGGACTTTCATATGAAGAAAGACTGGATAGACTCGGCTTGTACTCGCTGGAATTTAGAAGATTGAGGGGGGATCTTATAGAAACTTACAAAATTCTTAAGGGGTTGGACAGGCTAGATGCAGGAAGATTGTTCCCCATGTTGGGGAAGTCCAGAACAAGAGGTCACAGTTTAAGTATAAGGGGGAAGTCTTTTAGGACCGAGATGGGAAAGTTTTTTTTCACACACAGAGTGGTGAATCTGTGGAATTCTCTGCCACAGAAGGTAGTTGAGGCCAGTTCATTGGCTATATTTAAGAGGGGGTTAGATGTGGCCCTTGTGGCTAAAGGGATCAGGGGGTATGGAGAGAAGGCAGGTACGGGATATTGAGTTGGATGATCAGCCATGATCATATTGAATGGCGGTGCAGGCTCGAAGGGCCGAATGGCCTACTCCTGCACCTATTTTCTATGTTTCTATGTTTCTAACCCTTACTACCCCAAGCGGGATTCTTCCCATCCCCTAACGCCATTATGCGGGCTCACTCCCATTCCACTTACTCCCCGAATCTGGCTTCCTCCCATTCCCAATACTCTCCCAAGCTGGATTCCTAACATTCCCCTTAATCCAGCAAGCTGTCCAGTTCCCATCCCTTACACACACTAGCCGGCCATGACCCATCCCTTACCCCCCTAAGCTGGCTAACTCACATCCCCTAACTCCCCCAGGATGGCTACCTCCCATTTCATTTTTTCCCCAACATGGCTACCTCCAATTCTCCGAACTCCCCCAAGCTGGCTTCCTCCCATTTGTTACTCCCCCAAGCTGGGCTACCTCCAACCGCTTACTCCCCAAAGCGGACTACCTCCCATCCCTTACTCTCCCAAGCTGGCTACCTGCCGTCCCTTACTCCCCAAAGCTGGCTTTCTCCCATCCACGAACTCCCCCAGATGGTTATCTCCCATTCCTCATAATCCTCCAAGCTGGCTACCTCTCAACCCGTAATTCTCCCAAAGCTAGCTTCGTCCCATTCCTAATACACCCCCAACCTGGCTGCCTCCCATTCTTCTTCCTCTTACTCCACCCAACCTTTTCACCCGCAAGCTGGTACCTCCCATTCCCCTTACTCCAAGCTGGCTGCGTTCCAATCCCTAATTCCCCTAACCTGGCTTCCTTCCAGTCCCAATACTTCCCCAAGCTGACATCCTCACATCCCTTACCCCAGTAAGCTGGCTGCCTCCCATCTGTTACTTCCCCAAGCTGGCTACCTCCCATTCCCTTTATTTCCCAACCTGGCTACATTCCATTCCCTGAACTCCCCCAAGCTGGATAACTCCTATCCCTTACTTGCCGAATCTGGCTTCCTCCAATTCCTTTTTATCCCAAACTGGCTGCCTCCCATTCCGTTTACACCCCGAAGCTGGCTGCTTCCCATCCCTTACTCCCCCAAGCTGTCGTCCTCCCATTCCAAATACACCCCCAGCTTCCCACCACCCTTACTCCCCCTAGCTGGCATCCTCACACCCCTTAACCCCCTTAAGCTGGCTACCTCCCATCTGTTACTCCCCCAAGACGGCTACCTCACATTCCCCTTATTCCCCCAAGCTGTCTACCACCCAACCCATTCATCCCCAAGCCGGTAGCTCCCATGATCCAAACTCCCACAAGCTGGCAACCTCCCATACGTCACTCCCCCAAGCTGGCTACCTCCACCCCTTACTCCCCAAAGCTTGCCTCCTCCCTTTCATTGCAATATCCCAAGCTGTCTATAATCTCATCCCTTACTCCCACTAGCGGGCTACCTGCCATCCCTTACTCCCCCAAGCTAGCTTCCTCCCATCGCATACTGCCCCAAACTGTCGACTTTCGCTTCACATCCTTCTAATCTGGCTAACTCCCATTCCCCGAACTTGCCCTATGCCCCAATCTGGCTATGTCCAATCCCTATTCCTGCTAGCTGGTTACCACCCATCTTTTACCCCCCCCCCCTCCCTAAGCTGGCTACCTCTCCACAAAGATGACTACCTCCCATTCCCTTTTTTCCAACTTGGCTACCTCCCATTCACCGGACTCCCACCAGCTGGCTTCCTCCCATCCCTTACTCCCCCAAGCCGGCCACTTCCCATCCCTAATTCCTTTAAGCGGTCTTCTTCCCATTCCTAATACTCCCCCAACTTCCCAACCCACTTACTCCCTCGCCCAAGCTGACATCCTCAGATCCCTTACCCCTCTAAGCTGGTAACCTCCCATCCATTATTCCCCCACTCAAGCTGGCTTCCTCCCACCGCATACTGCCCCAAACTGACGACTTTCGCTCCACATCCTTCCAACATGGCTAACTCCCATTCCCCTAACTTCCCCAAGCTGACTACCTCCCACTCCTTCCTCCCCCAATCTGGCTGCGTCCAATCCCTTACTCCCGCTAGCTGGCTGCCAACCATCCCTTACCCCCCCCCCTAAACCAGCTACCTCTCATCCCCTACTCCCCCAAACTGGCTATCTCCCGTTCTCTTTTTTCGTGCAAGGCTACCTCCCATTCACCGGTCTCCCATAAGCTGGCTTCCTCCCATCCCTTACTCCCACAAGCTGGGCACTTCCCATCCCTATCTTCTCCAAGCGGAATTCCTGCCATTCCCAATACTCCCCCAACTCCCCAAACCACTTACCCCCCAAGCTGGCATCCTCATAACCCTTACCCCTCTAAGCTGGTTACCTCCCATTCTCTTGTTTACCAAGCTGACAACCTCCCATTCCCTGAACTCCCCGAAGCTGGCTTCCTCCCAGCCCTTACTTCCCCAAGCCTGATTCCACCCATTCCCTGTGTCCCCCAAGCTGATTACCTCCCAACACTTACTCTCCGAAGTTGGTGACCTCCCATCACTTACTCCACAAAGCGGGCTTCTTCCCATTTCCCTCAATATCGCAAGTTGGCTATATCCCATCCCTTACTCCTACTAGCTGGCTATCTGTCATCCCTTACTCCCCCAAGCTGTCTTTCTCCCATCCCCTATCTCCCCCAAGATGGCTACCTCCCAACCCGGAATTCCCCCAAATCTGGCTTCCTCCCAATACTCCCCCAATATGGCTGACTACCATTCCACTTACTCCCCCAAGCTGGCTGGCCACAAACTGGCGACATTCGCTCCACTTATCCTTCCAACCTGGCTACCACCCATTCCCTTTACTATACCCCAAGATGACTACCTCCAATCCCTTACCCCCCAACCTGGCTACGTTGAATTCCCTACTCCCCCAAGCTGGCTACCTCCCATTCCCTTTTTTCCCAATCTGGCTTCCTCCCATTCCCTTTTTTACCAACCTGGCTTCCTCCCATCCCTTACTCCCCCAAGCTGGCCACTTCCCATCCCTTACTCCCCCAAGCTGGCCACTTCCCATCTCTTACTCCCCCAAGATGTTTTCCTCCCATTCCCAATACACACACAACTTCCCACCCCACTTACTCCCCCCAAGCTGACATCCTCACATCCCTTACCCCCCTCCCCCAAGCTAGCCGACCTCCCAGCCATTAATCGCCCAAGCTGGCTACAACCAACCCCTTTCTCCCCCAAGCTGGAACCTCCCTTTCCCCTTACTCCCCCAAGATGGCTGTCTCCCAAAGCCTAATTCGCCTAAGCTGGCTTCCTTCCAGTCCCAATACTCCCCCAAGCTTACATCCTCATATCCTTTCCCCCCCGTAAGCTGGCTACATCCCATCCCTTGCATCCCCAAGCTGGCAACCTCCCATTCCCTTGTCTCCCAACCTGGCGACATCCCATTCCACGTACTCCCCGAAGCTGGCTTCCTCCCATCCTTTACTTCGCAAGCCGGATTCCACCCATTCCCCATACTCCTCCATCGGACTACCTCCCAAGCAATACTCTCCCATCACACTTCGCAACCTGGCTTCCCTCCATACCCCCCCCCCCCCCCCGGCTGGCAACACCCCATTCATTCCCCTTACTCTCCCCAGCTGGCTTACTCCCATCCCCTACTGCCCCAAGCTGGCTACGTCCTAACCATTACTCCCCCGTGCATGCTATCTCCCATTCCCCTTACTCCCACAAGCTGGCTACCTGCCAACCATTACTACCCCAAGCGGGCTTCCTCCCATCCCTTCCTACAACTAGGTGGTTACCACCCATCCCTTCCCTAAGCAGGCCAACCTACATCCCGTAACTCCGCCAAGCTGGTTACCTCCCATTCCCTTTAGTTCCCAACATGGCTACCTCCAATTCCCCGAACTTCCCCAAGCAGGCTACCTCCCATCGCTTACTCTCCCAAGTTGGCTACCTACCTTTCTCATGTTTCCCAACCTGGTGACCTCACATTGACCCAACTCCCACCCCTTACTTCCCCAAGCCGGATTCCACCCATTCCCCGTACTCCCTCAAGCTGGTGACCTCCCATCCCTTACTCAACCAAGCTGGTGACCTCCCATCCCTTACTCAACCAAGCTGGTGACCTCCCATCCCTTACTCCCCCAAACTGGCTTCCTCCCATCACACTTGGCAACCTGGCTTCCCTCCATACCCCTTCCTCCCCCATCTGGCACATCCCATTCCCCTTAGTCTACCAAGCAGGATTTCTCCTATCCATTACTGCACCAAGCTGCCTTAGTCCTAACCATTACTCCTCCATGCTAGTTAGCTCCCATTCCCCATTACTCCCACAATCTGGCTACCTCCCCTTCCTCCCACAAGCTGTCTACCTCCCAACACTTACTCCGGCAAGTGGACGTGCACCATCCCCCTAACCTACTCATGCTGGCTAACTCCCATTCCCCTTACTCCCCCAAGCTGGCTTTGTCCCATTCCCCTTACTCCCCCAAGCTGGCTTTGTCCCATTCCCCTTACTCCCCCAAGCTGGCTTCCTCCCATTCCCAATACTCACCCAAGCTGTATTCCTGCCATTCCCCTTAATCCAGCAAGCTGTCCAACTCCCATCCCTTACTCCCACTAGCTGGCTACCACCTATCCCTTACCCCCTAAGCTGGCTAACCCACATCCCCTAACTCCCTCAGGTTGGATACCTCCAATTCCCTTTTTCCCCCCAACATGGCTACCACCAATTCCCCGAACTCCCCCAAACTGGCTTCCTCCCATTTGTTACTCCCCCAAGCAGGCTACCTCCCATTTGTTACTCCCCCAAGCAGGCTACCTCCCATCCCTTACTCTCCCAAGCTGGCTACCACCTATCCTTTACTCTCCCAAGCTGGGCTACCTGCCATCCCTTATTCCCCGAAGCTGTCTTTCTCCTATCCCCTAACTCCCCCAAGACGGTTACTTCCCATTCCCCATAATCCTCCGAGCTGACTACTTACCAACCCATAATTCACCCAATGCTGGCTTCCACCCTTTCCCAATACACACCCAAGCCGGCTACCTCCCATTCTTCTTCCTCTTACTCCACCGAAGTTGGCTACCTCCCATCCTCTACTACCCCAAGCTGGCTACCACCCATTCCCTTTATTTCCGAAACAGGCTACATTTCATTCCCCGAACTCCCCCAAGCTGGATACCTCCCATCGCTTAGTCCCCCAATCTGGCTACCTCCCATTCCTTTTTTCCCCAACCTGGCTGTCTCCGATTCCGCTTACACCTCAAAGCTGGCTACTTCCCATCCCTTACTCCCACAAACTCTCTTCCTCCCATTCCCAATACACCCCAACTTCCCACCACCCTTACTCCCCCAAGCTGGCATCCACACACCCTTTACCCCCCCCCCCCCACCACCTCCCAACCGTTACTCCCCCAAGCTGGCTATAAACTGCCTACCTCACAATCCCCTTCCTCCCCCAAGATGTCTACCACCCAACCCATTCATCCCCAAGCTGGTTCCTCCCATTCCCCTAACTCCCCCAAGCTGGCAACGTCCCATAGGTCACTCACCCATGCTGGCTACCTCCATCTTATACTCCCCCAAGCTGTCTTCCTCCCACCGCATACTGCCCAAAACTGTCGACATTTGCTTCACATCCTTCCAACCTGGCTAACTTCCATTCCCCTAATTCTATGAAGATGACTACCTCCCATCCCTTACTCCCCCAATCTGGCTACCACCAATCCCTTACTCCCACTAGCTGGCTACCTGCCATCCCTTACTCCCCCAAGCAGTCTTTCGCCCATCCCCAAACTTCCCCAAGTCGGCTACATCCAATTCCCCATAAACCCCGCAGCTGGCTACTTGTGATTCCCCCAAATCTGGCTTCTTCCCATTCCCAACACCCCCCCCCCCCCCCAATAGGGCAGCCTCCCATTCCACTTACTTCCCAAAGCTCGCTACCACCCAACCCTACTCTCCCAAATCTGTTACCTCCCATTACCCTTACTCCCACATGCTGGCTTCCTCCAAACCCATACTCCCCCAAGCTGGCTACCTCCCATTCCCTTTACTCCACCAAGCTGGCATCCTCACATCCCTTACCCTCCCTTCAGTTGGCATTCTACCATTCCCCTTGCTCCTCCAAACTGGCTCCATCCAAAACCTAATTTCCCCAAAGCTGGCTTCCTCCCAGTCCCTTACTCCTTCAAGCTGTCTTGCTTCCATTCCCAATAATTTCCCAATCTGGCTTCCTCCCATATGTTACTTCCCCAAGCCAGCTACTTCCCATCCTTTACTCCCCCAAGCTGGCTTCCTCCCTTTCCCCACAATATCCCGTTGGCAATCTCTGATCCCTTACTCCCACTAGCTGTCTACCTGCCGTGCCTTACTCCCTCCCCTAAGATGGCTTTCTCCCATCACCTAACTCCTCCAAGACGGTTACCCCCCATTCCCCATAATCCTCCAAGCTGGCTACCTCCGAACCCGTAATTCCCCCAAATCTGGCTTCTTTCCATTCCCAGTACTCCCCCAAGCTGGCTGCCTCCCATTCCCCTTACTACCCAAAGCTGGCTACCACCCATCCCTTTCTCCCCAAACTGGCATCTCCCATTCATTCCCCTCACTCCCCCAGGCTGACTCCCTCCCATCCCTATCTCCCGCAAGCTGGGAACGCCCATTCCCCGTACTCCCAAAGCTGGCTTCCTCCCATCTTTCCTTCCATCCGTTTTTCTCCTATGCTGGTTTCCTCCCATCCCTTACTCCTCCAAGCTGGCTACTTACCATCCCTTAATCCCCCTAGCTGGCTACTTCCCATCCCTTATTCCCTCATGCTGCCATCCTCCCATTCCCAATACTCCCCCAACATCCCACCACACTGAGTCCCAAGCAGGCATCCTCACATCCCTTACCCCCCTAAGATGGCTGCCTCCCATTTCACTTACTCCCCCAAGCTGGCTACCACCCAACCCTTTCTCCCCCAAGCTGGTACCGCCCATTCCACTTACTCCCGCAAGCTGGCTTCCTCCCATCCCTTACTCCCCCAGGCTGGCTACCTCCCATTCACCTTACTCCACCAAGCTGGGAGGTAATCAGCTTGGGGGACTACAAGCAATGGGTGGAATCAGGCTTGGGGAAGCAATGGGTGGGAGGAAGCCAGCTTCGGGGAGTTCTGGAAATGGGAGGTGGTCAGGTTGGGAAACAAGGCAATAGGAGGTAGCCAGCTTGGGGGAGTAAGGGATGGGGGGTAGCCAGCTTACGGTGGTAAGGGATGGGAGGATGCCAGTTTGGGGGAGCACTGTGACTAGAACGAAGCCCGCTTAGGCGAATTGGGGATTGGGAGACAGCCAACATGGGGGAGTAAGGGGAGTGGGAGGTAACAGCTTGGGTGAGAAATGGTCGGGTGGTAGACAGCTTGGGGGATTAACGGAGGGTGAGGAAGGGATATGGAGGGCAGCCAGGTTGTGAAGTGTGATGGGAGGAAGCCAGCTTGGGGGAGTAAGGGATGGGTGGTTACCAGCTTGGGAGAGTAAGGTTTGGGAAGTAGTTAGTTCCAGGGAGTACGGGGAATGAGTGGAATCCCGCTTGGGGAAGTATGGGGTGGGAGGAAGCCAGCTTCGGGGAGTTCGGTGAATGTGAGGTCGCCAGGTTGGGAAACATGGGAATTCAGGATATCTTTATTTGTTATCCAAAAAACAAGTCTTTTGGATGAGATTTGGTCACCCACAGTCCAACAATATGAGCAGTAAAATAAGCAAATTACACAACCCCAACCAACACAAAACACAACAAAAATAAAGAAACATCCATCACAGTGAGTCTCCTCCAGTCACCTCCTCACTGTGATTGAAGGCCAGGATGTCTTTCCTCTTCCCCTGATGTCTTCTCCTGCGGTCAGGCTGTTGAAGCTGCCACGTTCCAGGCCACGCCGGACGGTGTAAGGTCCGCGGTGAGCCGACCCAAGCTCCGCGATCCGGGGCGGGCGAACACGCTGCAGCTGCCGGAGCTCCCGATGTCGGCATCCATGCGGCCCGAGCCAAAGGCGAGTCGCAGCCGCTCCCGCAGCCTCCGAAGACAGCCGGCTCCGCTAATGGTGAGTCCGGTCGGTCCGCGGGCTCTGTGAACCAGAGCCCAGGTGGTCCCGGGTGGAGGCCGCCAGCTCCAGGTGTTTGGCCGATGGTAAGCCGCAGCAGGAACGGAGACACCACCCAGAAACAAAGGTCGGGTCTCCATTCGGAAGGGACAAATTTACAATTATACAGTTATACAGAGGATGGGATGAAGCCAGATTAGGGGATAAAGGGATGGAAGGAAGGATGGGAGGAAGCAAGCTTGGGGGAGTAGTGGGAATGGGAGGTACCATCTTGCGGGAGTAAGGGATGGGAGGTAGTCAGATTGGGGGAGTGATGCGAATGGGAGATACCAGCTTGGTGGGGAAAGGGTTGAGTGGTAGCCAGCTTGGGGGTGTAAGGGGAAAGAAGTAAGTGGAATGGGAGGCAGCCAGCTTTGGGAAGTATTGGGAATGGGAGGAAGCCGGATTTGAGGGGAATTGCGGGTTGGGAGGTATCCTGCTTGGGGGATTATGGGGAATGGGAAATAACCGTCTTGGGGGGTTAGGTGAAGGGAGAAAGACAGCTTGGGGGAGTAAAGGATGGGATATAGCCAGCTTGGGGGAGTAACGTATGGGAGGAAGCTAGCTTGGGAGAGTATTGGGAATGGGAGGAAGACGGCTTGCAGGAGTAAGGGATTTGGGATGAAGCCAGCTTTGGTGAAATTAGGGATTGGATGGAGCCAGTTTGGGGGAGAAAGGAAATGGGAGGATGCCAGCTGAGGGGGGCGGGGGGAAGGGATGTGAGGATGCCATCTTGGTGAAGTAAACGGAATGGGAGGTAGACAGCTTGGGGGGGAGTAAAGGATTGGAGGAAGTCAGCTTGCGGGAGTAAGGGGAACGGGAGTGACCAGCTTGGGGGAGAAAGAGTTGGGTGGTGGCCAGCTTGGGGGAGTATGTGAAATGGGACGCAGTCATATTGGGGGAGTATTGGGAATGAGAGGAAGCCACATTTGGGGGAATTACGGGTTGGGAGGTAGCCAGCCTGGGGGATTATGGTGAATGGGAGGTAGCCATCTTGGGGGAGATAGGGGATGGGAGAAAGACAGCTTGGGGAGTAAGGGATGGCAGGTAGCGAGCTACTGGGAGTAAGGGATGGGATATAGCCAGCTTGCGATATTGAGGGGAATGGGAAGAAGCCCGCTTGGGGGAGTAAGTGATGGGAGGTCACCAACTTCAGAGAGTAAGTGTTGGGAGGTAATCAGCTTGGGGAATACAGGGAATGGGAGGAATCAGGCTTGGGGAAGTAAAGGTTGGGAGGAAGCCAGCTTCGGGGAGCTCCGTGAATGGGAGGTTGTCAGGTTGGGAAACAAGGAATGGGAGTAGCCAGCTTGGGGGAGTAAGGGATGGGAGATAGCCAGCTTACGGGGGTAAGGGATGTGAGCATGCCAGGTTGGGAAAGTACTGTGGCTGAAATGAAGCCAGCTTAGGCGAATTAGGGATTGGGAGACTGCCAGCTTGGGGGAGAAAGGGTTGGGTGGTAGCCAGCTTCGGGGAGCTCCGTGAATGGGAGGTTGCCAGCTTAGAGTGGTAAGGGATGTGAGGATGCCTGCTTGGGCGAGTAAGTGGATTGGGAATTTGTGGGAGTATTGGAATGGGAGGAAGACCGCTTGGAGAAGTTAGGGATGGGAGGAAGCCCGCTTGTGGGAGTAAGGGATAGGAGGAACCCCGCTTGTGGGAGTCCGGTGAATGGGAGTTAACCAGTTTGGGGGAGTAGGGGATTAGAGGTAGCCAGTTAGGGGGGGGGGGGTAAGGGATGGGTGGTAGCAACCTAGCGGGAGTAAGGGATTGGACGTGGTCAGATTGGGGGAGTAAGGGATGGGAGGTGGTCAGCTTGGGGGAGTAAGGGATGGCCGGCAGGCCGCTCATGGGAGTAAGGGATGGATATAGACAGCTTGGGATATTGAGTGGAAAGGGAGGAAAACAGCTTAGGTTAGTAAGTGGTGGAGGTAGGGAGTGACGTATGGGAGAAGTGACGTATGGGAGGTTGCCAGCTTGGGGGAGTTAGGAAATGGGAGCTACCAGCTTGGG
This sequence comes from Rhinoraja longicauda, assembly GCF_053455715.1. Classification (NCBI taxonomy): domain Eukaryota; kingdom Metazoa; phylum Chordata; class Chondrichthyes; order Rajiformes; family Arhynchobatidae; genus Rhinoraja; species Rhinoraja longicauda. The sequence continues at coordinate 78,227 of NW_027601401.1, forward strand.
GATGAATGGGTTGGGTGGTAGACAGCTTAGGGAGGAAGCGGAATGTGAAGTCACCAACTTAGGCGAGTAATAGATGAGAGGCAGCCAGCTTGGGGTGTAACGTTTGGGACGTGGCCAGATTGAGGGGGGGGGGAGGGGTGAGAGGATGCCAGCTTGGCGAGTAAGGGTGATGGGATGTTGGGGGTGTATTGGGAATGAGAAGAAGACAGCTTGGGGGAGTAAGGGATGGGAAACAGCTAGCTTCGGGGTGTAAGCGGAATGGGAGGCAGCCAGGTTGGGAAAAAAAAGAAATGGGAGTTAGCCAGATTGGGCGAGTAAGGGATGGGAGGTAGCCAGCTAGGGGGAGTTGGGGGAATGGAATGTAGCCAGGTTGGGTAAAAAGGGAATGGGAGGTAGCCAGCTTATGGGGGTAAGGGATGTCAGGATGTCAGCTTTGGGGACTATTGGGACTGGATGGAAGCCATCTTAGGGGAATTATCCATGTACCTGCCCAAATGTTCTTTGCCAATGTGGTTATAGTCCCGACCTGAACTAACCACTCTGACAGTCGCCCAATATACCGACCACCCTCTGTGTACAAACATTGTCCGTACGGTTCGTAATCATTGTCTTTTTGCACAATTACCAACTGCTCCCTTGTTCTTGATACCATTACTCAACAAAATACACAAAAAAATACTCTGCCCATCTAACTTATCTATTTCTCTCCTGATTTTGTACACCAGCTGTCATCCTCCTGCGCTCTATGCAATACAACCCGCGCCGTCGAAAACGTTCCCTTTAAGTCCTACCTCTTGGCATGATATTAAAAAGAGATAGGTATTGATCAGGTGAGGGGGAGGGGGGATAAAGTTGATGGAGGGGGGAAGGAGTGTGTGACTGGGGTTCTTTAAAACAACCTTAACTCAATTTCAGTTAATGTAGGGGAGGTTTTGGGAGCTTTTAAATGGGGGTTATCTTTAACAGCTCAGCAGCAAATAAAATCTTTATACAAAAACTCTTGTTTGTTTGTTCCGGGACTACAGCCAAAACGGTACACGTTAGCACGACAATTTTAAGCCCACCTTACCATCGTCCGGTGGTCTTATTGGAAGACGTTTCATCGAAATAGGTGTTATATTTTTTTAAGTTATTCACATTTAAAGTTTAAATCTGTCTCCTTGGGAGGAGGGGGGAGGGAGGAAAGGAGAGGGGGGGAGAGAGGAGAGGGGGAGAAAGGAGAGGGGGAGAGAGGAGAGGGGGGAGAGAGGAGAGGGGAGAGAGGAGAGGGGGGAGGGAGGAGAGGGGGCGAGGGAGGAGAGGGGGGAGAGAGGAGAGGGCGGAGGGAGGAGAGGGGGGAGAGAGGAGAGGGGGGAGAGAGGAGAGGGGGAGAGAGGAGAGGGGGGAGGGAGGAGAGGGGGCGAGGGAGGAGAGGGGGGAGAGAGGAGAGGGGGGAGGGAGGAGAGGGGGGAGGGAGGAAAGGAGAGGGGGGGAGAGAGGAGAGGGGGAAGAGAGGAGAGGGGGGAGAGAGGAGAGGGGGGAGAGAGGAGAGGGGGGAGGGAGGAGAGGGGTGTGAGGGAGGAGTGGGGGTCAAGGAGAGGAGGGGGAGAGCAGGGGGGGAGAGAAGAGAGGAGAGGGGGAGAAGAGGGGGGAGAGGAGAGGAGAGGGGGGAGAGGAGAGGAGAGGGGGAGAGGAGAGGGGGAGAGGAGAGAGGGTGGGAGAGAGGGTGGGAGAGAGAGGGGGAGAGGAGAGAGGGTGGGAGAGAGAGGGGGGAGAGGAGAGGGGGAGAGGAGAGGGGAGAGGAGAGAGGGCGGGAGAGAGAGGGGGGAGAGGAGAGGGGAGAGGAGAGGGTGGAAGAGGAGGGGGGGAGTAGAGGGGGGCAGAGGAGAGGGGGGAAAGGAGACGGGGGAGAGGAGAGGTGGGGGGAAAGGAGGGGGGGGGAAGAGGTGATCGGGCGCTGCGCGAATGCGGAGGAGTTTGGGCCCAGCTGGTCCGCTTGGTCTAATCAGTCTGATAGGTGGGCCTAAAATGTTGTGCTATCTAGTACAGTTTTGGCTGAAGTTCAGTCACAAATAAACAAACAAACAAGAGTTTTTGTATATAGATAGATGGCTGTATGGTAACTCAAATTTCACTGTACATGCGACAATATTGAATCTTGAATCTTGAATCCTGAATCTAGTACCTGCCTCAACTCCGGCAGCTCGTTCCATACACCCACCACCCTCTCTGTGAAAACGTTACTGCTCAGTTTCCTATTAAATCTTTTCCCCTCTCCTTAAACTTATGTTCTCTGGTTTGTGATTCCCCTACTCTGGGCAAGAGACTTTGTGCGACTACCCTATCGTTTCTTCTCATGATTTTGTACACGTCTATACGATCACCCCTCATCCTCCTGCGCTGCAAGGAATAGAGTCCCAGCCTGCTCAACTTCTCCCTGTAGCTCAGGCCCTCGAGTCCTGGCAAAATCCTCATAAATCTTCTGTGCTCCCTTTCCATCTTGACATCTTTCCTATGTCATGGTGCCCAGAACTGGACACAACCCTCTCAATGCTGCCTCACCAACGTCTGATACAACTAAATCATGACCTTCCAACTTTTATACTCAATACTCTGAATGATGAAGGCCAATGTGCCAAAAAGCCGTTTTGACCGCCCGATCTGCCTGTGATGTCACTTTCAACAAACTATGTATCTGCACTCCTAGATTGTCTGCTTTCCAACACTCCCCAGAGCCTTAACATTCACTGTGTAGGTCTTGCCCATGTTTGACTTTCCAAAATGCAACACCTCACATTTCTCAGTGTTAAATTCCATCAAGTATTTCTCAGCCCACATGGCCAACTGATCAAGATCCTGCTGCAATTTGAGTTGTGATGGTGGGTGGGTTTATTGGCTGTTTTGAATTGCCCTCAGGGTGTGCGTGTGCTGGGGGGGTGTTGGTGTGAATGTGGGGAGAGTGAAGTGGGTGAATGTGGGATCAGTGTAGACGGGTGTGTGGGTGGTCACTGCACGGCTGGAGGCACTGCCACTGTGCTGTATGACTGAGAGCATCTCTCCCTCCCACCACCAACATCACAGAATCCAGTCCATTCCCCACTCCGTATCAGTCAGCTACTGCCTTGCTGTGGTTCTCAGCTCTCCCTCAGTGGCAGGCACACCATGGAATCAGAGCCTCCACCTTACCATCCACGGTAATGATACAGCCCTGCAATCTCTTGAACCCCGCTCGACCACCCTCTGATACAGAGGTATCCACTTGGCATGCAGTCTGCTGCTCTTCCTTGGGTGCTTGCTGTTGGGATCAGCCAGCCACTGAGCCGCTATCATGGCTTTGCCCACGTTGATGGAGTCTCCACCCTTCATCCCCTCATTTATCGAATATTGTGCCGAACCTGATGCCAAATTAAACCAATCCCCCCTGCATGCACATAATCCATATCCCTCCATCCCCTGCATATCCATGAGCCTGTCTAAAGCCTTTTAAATCCCACTATCATATCTGCCTCTACCATCACTCCCAACAGCACATTCCAGGCACTCCCCACTTTATGTTGTAAAAACTAAATTTTCCCCTTATATTCAACCTCCCAAAATGCAATTCCGCATATTTGCCCGGGTAAACACTGCCTGCCATTTCTCCGCTCACATCTGTAACTAAGTTATATATACATTTGAGTCTTTTTTTCACTGTCCCTGAGCACCAATTTGTGCATCATCTGCACATTTACTGGCCAACTAATTTTCATCGCTATCATTAATATATATACTGTTAAAATAGGTGCCAGCACTAATCCCTGTGGAACTCCACTGGTTATAGGCCTCCAGTCAGAATAACATCCTTTCGCCACAGCCCTGTGTCTTCCCTGGGTGAGCCAGTCTGAATCAAACTATCACTGGTCATCTATTGTATATATTGTACGCGTTTATAGTATGATGTTCATAATGCATAGGAGCAGAATGAGGCTATTCAGCCCATCGAGTCTACTCTGCCATTCTCCAGCCATAGACCCTGGCTGATCTATCTTTTCCTCTCAACCCCATTCTCCTGCCTTCTCCCCATAACCTTTGTCGGAGCCATGTGTATTTGCTAGCTGTCTTAGCATACTATATTCTTTTGTATCCTATTTTTGGGGCTTACATACATGGGCATATGTGCATATATGGACTGGGAGGAGCCAGGGGAGGGGCCAGAATTACAATTGGGAAGACCGCGATGTTATGCAATAGACACGAGAGGAGCTGTGGTGGGATACAATTCTTACCAAGTCAATGACTAGAGATATACTAATCTGTTTGTATAACTACTTCAATAAACGACTAATTAAACTGAAACGTCATGAGATCTCTGTGGTTGTTTGCGTCAAGAATGTTCACTCCACTCCTTTCGTAAAAGTGGTAAGCTTAAGGACTTTATTGGGAAGGACTAAGTTGCTGCTACAACCTTTGACGCCCGGACTAATCAAGAATCTTGATTAGGTTGAAGGAGCCGAGAGAGGGAAGAAGGTCCAGAAGAGGCTCATGAGAGTTATCCCGGGGGTGATTGGGTTAACCCGTGATGTGTGTTTGAAAGCTGTTTGTCAGAGGGTGGTGAACCTGTGGAATTCTTTGCTGGCTGTGGAGGCTAAGTTATTGGGTATTAGAGAAGAGAGTCTAAAACTAAAGGGCATACGTTGACGCAGAGAGGGAAAAGATTTAAAAGGGATACAAGAGGCAACTGCTTCCCCATACAGAGGGCTGTGTACATATGGAGCTGTCAGATGCCATGGTAGAAGCAGCTACAATTATGACATTTGAAAGCCACTGACAGCTACATAGAAGGGGGTGTTTGAAGGGATAGACACAGAGTGCTGGAGTAACTCAGCATCTGCAGTTCCTTGATAGACACAAAAAGTTGGAGTAACTCAGCGGGACAGGCAGCATCTCTGGAGAGAAGGAATGGGTGACGTTTCAGGTCGAGTCCCTTCTTCAGACTGGTTAGGGATAATGGAAACGAGAGATATAGATAGCGATGTGGAGAGATACAGAAGAATGAATGAATGATTGAATGAAACAATGAATGCAAAAAAGATATGCAGTTCCTTGTTTCTATCAAGGGTTGAGGGGATATGGGCCTGGTACAGGCAAACTGTGGCTGGATAGTATGCAAAATAAAATATTTCATTGCATCTCGGTACACGTGACAGCAATAACAGAACTAAACTAAACCAATTGTCTCGATCAGGCTGCCATGAGGAACTTTATCAGGATGCATCTCTGCTTGGCTTGGGAACAACTCCATCCAAGACCACGAATTGTGGACGCAACCCAGACCATCACACAAACCAACCTCCCTTGTATTGACTCTATTTATATCTCATGCTGCCTCGGCAAGGCCAGCAGCATAATCAAGGACATCACACCTTAGCCACTACCTCTTCTTTCCTCAGGCAAAAGGTATTAAATGTGAAAACGCACACCTGCCGATTCAGGGACAGTTTCTTCACAGCTGTTATCTGGAAAGTGAACTATCCTATCACAGCCAGAGAGCAGTTCTGAACTACTATCTATCTCTTTGGTAACCCTCAGATTTCACTGACACTAATGTCCATGAAGCCGGAATTAAGAACAGAGTTCGGCCATTTGGCCCATCGAGTCGACTCTGCCATTTATTCATGACCGATCTATCTTTCCCTCACAACCCATTCTTCAGCCTTCTCTCTGTAACCTTTGACCCCCTTACTAATCAAGAACCAGTCAACCTCTGCTTTGAAAATACCCAATGACAGCCTGCACAGCCGTCTATGGCGATGAATTCCACAGATTCACCACCCTCTGGCGAAAGATATTTCACCTCATCTCCATTCTTAAGGTATGTCCTTTCATTCTGAGGCTGTGCCCTCTGGTCCCAGACTCTCCAACTAGTGGAAACATTCTCTCCACATGCACTCTATGTAAGCCATGTCTTCTGGTCACTGCAAACCTCCCATGGTCTCTGCATTGTCCTCCACTACCTTCACCCCCCCCCCCCCCCCCACCCCACCCCACCTCACCCCAACCACACACACTGAACTACAAACAATTAACCCCTTCAAAACCTTTACACATTTCTGGATTTCTTTATGAGGAAAGCCCTTTCAGTCCTTCCAGTCTGTGCAATCGTATTGGCCCACAAAGTTTACCTGTGGCCCAGGATGGGCTACCAGAGTGACCGATCACCCCGTGGGGCAGGGGATGTGGGAGGAGTGCCAGGGGAACCCACGGACACAGGAAGAGCATATAAACTGCACACGGATTAGAGCTGGCAGACAGCAGCACTTACTGCTGCTCCACTGTACCCTCTACTTGGTTTTCTTTCTTCCAGCCTGTTTCATCTGCTTTGCAGACTCATTTACTGAAGGCACCCAGCGGTCCTGAATCATTGTAGGTTTCCCTTCACCCTGCCAATCCAGCTCTGAGCCTGACCATTCAGTTTGGCTGCCCTGCCCCAGGAATCCAAGTCCTTCCTCTTGCATCAGTTGTGGGTCACACATTCACCTGCACCCCCTCCTGTCTCCATCCATGGCACCAGGAGAGGTCCAGACATACATAACCAATACAAGACAAGTTTTGAAATGATTTTTTATTGCTTAAAAGCCACAAAGCAAAGCATAGCTCGCATTTGCTGAACCCCTGGAGTTTCAATCTGTCTATCACACCACTTCTTTGCCTGTTTGTGTGGTGTCCTTCCTTTGCTTGTACATATGTTTCCTCTAGGTCTCTCCCCATAATAATTTTGAGAACATTGAAAGGTGCATGTCCATGTAGTGACGATGTGTGATGTGAGCACAGGTCACAGCTGAGTCTCCAATAAAGAATATTACCTTCAGGTGATAACTGCAGTGAGAATTTAGCAGCTCGACAGGACTAACACATGAACACCTCCAACTTTCTCTCTTTCCCTCTTTCAACCTGCCTCTTTTTCCTGTTTATCCATCCACCAGAGTGTCTCTGGCAGTCTCTGTTCTTCCATCCCTTTCCATCCCCTGTCCCGCTGAGCATTTGCAGAATCCTAGCGTGCTGTGCAGTTGGTTGGCTGTGAGCTCTGTACGGTTACTTGAGATACAAACGTGCTTCAGTAATAATCTGCGGGCAAAAGAAAGTGGTGAAAACCTTTCTGGGAAAGGAGCTGGAGTGAGGGTGACCAACAGTCGGTGAAGGGTCACCCCTCACTCACTCACTGTGGAAACCCCCAATTAACTCAGAAACTATCACCCCAACCCACTGGCAGGCCCTTGTCCTTGTCAACCCAAACCCTACTACCTCCCCCCCCCCCCTCCCCCCCATTCACTGACGACCACCGCCCCATCCACCCATTCATCCTCTGGGGCTCTGTCACTCCAGGTCTGTCCCTGCCAGAATAGATGGGAAAACCATGCTGCTAGGGGAAGTGAGCAGGTTAGGCAGCATCTGTGGAGGGAAGGCACAGTGGACGGGACTAAACTTGAAAGGCAGATGGGCGGGATTCAATGCGGGACTGAGGCAGGTGACAGGCTGGAAGTCCATATGGGTGGTGATGAAATAAAGTTGGAGGACAGAATAGGCAGGATATATAAATTGGCTGCACGCATATAGCCTCACTGGGCAAACCATCCGTAATGTAATCTCAGGCTAGTGCCGTGACATTCTCCTTAATCAATAAAACAACTCACTCACCTCTTTTACCCTCTATCTCTCCTATACCATGCATACAGAGTCATACAGTGTGGAAACAGGCCCTTCGGCCCAACTTGCCCAAACCGACCAACATGTCCCATCTGCACTCGTCCCATCTGTCTGCTTTGGCCCATATCGCTCCAAACATATCCTATCCATGAATCTGTCTAAATGCTTATTAAACGTTGCGATAGTACCTGCATCAACTACCTCCTCCGGCAGCTCGTTCCATACACCTGTCACCCTTTTTTGTGAATATAATACCCGTCAAATTCCTATTAAATCTTTTCCCCCTCACCTTAAACCTATGTCCTCTGGTTGTCGATTCCCCTATTATGGGCAAGAGACTGTGCATCTACCCAAACTATTCCTCTCATGAGTTTCTACACCTCTATAAGATCACCCCTCATCGTCCTGCGCTCCAAGCTATAGTCATAGCCTATAGCTCAGGCCCTCGCGTCCTGGCAACATCCTCGTAAATCTTCTCTGCACTCTTTCCAGCTTGAGAACATCTTTCCTGTAACCTGGTGCCCAAAACTGAACACAGTACTATAAATACTCCTCGATCCAGCTGCTCTACAACACTCCCCAGATCCCTACCGTTCACCGTTTCACAACCATCTTTTAAAATAAGGCTGTAACGTAGCAAAATGTGGAAAAGATGATGGGGTCTGAATGCTTTCTGAATGCACTGCATGTCATTAAACTGGAAATAATCTAGAAATAATTTACCAGAATTTTTCATGGCTTGATGGCCTGAGTTAGAGAGAGTGATGTGTTTTGGGTGTTTAAAATCATGAGGAGAGTGAATAGAGTCTTTTATCCAGGATAGACAATCAAAAGTCAGAGGTCCTAGATTTAAGGAGAAAGGGGCAAGATGTAATAGGAACCTGAAGACCACTTTTTTCACTCAGAGGATGTTGGGTCATGGAATTAGGTGCCAGTGGAGATCATTCTTGCAGGAACTATAACAGCATTTAAAAGACTCTTGAACAGGCACATGGATACGAAAGGCGTTGAGGGATATGGGCCAAACACAGGCAAATGGAACTTGCTTATATGAGGCATTTTGGTCGGTGTGGACAGGTTAGGCCGAAGCAGCTGTATCCATGCTGTAAGAGATAGATTGTAGGAAATGTTTCCCAATGGTACATGTGTCTAGGGACAGAGGGTGTTGGTCTAAGGAGGATCCGAGGAAGACCTTTATCCATTCAGAGGGTGATTGGAATCTGGAATGATCTCCTTGAGGGGATGGGGAGGCAGAAATTTTCAGTGTTGAAGAAACATTTGCATGAGCTCCTGAATTACCAAGTGAGTAGGGTGCGGACCAAGTGGTTGGAGTTGGATACCTGATGGTCAGCATGGACACGATGGACTGAGGGTTCTGTGTTGCATGATGTGGCCATAACCCTTGCATTTCTCTTTGCCACTCTTTCTTCTCTTCTCTATTTCCCTCTCCTTCCTCCCGGTCTACCTATCTGCCTCCCTCACACTCTCCCCCCAAACTATCTCTCCCCTGTACCCCTCTCACCTCACTCTGCCTTCCAGTTCTCTGTTTCACTTCTCTCACTCACTTCCTGTTCCACCCATTGTCCTGTCACCAACATCACTTCTCCCCACTAGCGCTTAGTTGTGGACTCCTTCTCGGGATCGAGTGTTCGCTTTTATACTCAGGACTTGATACTCACTCGCTTTCCAGATGATTCTTTCCGGATTATTATCTGTGAACAGAGAGCGGAAAGATAAGGTTACCAGGTGCGGACGGACCTAAGTTAGGACATCAGGAGCAGAAATAAGGAGAGATTATCAACTATTGAACCGTGGAGAGGGAGAGCCAGGCACAGGGTGGGAACAAGTCCCACATCCCTCCCCCTCTGGAATTCCAGATTGGATTTGAGAATCGGTGAATGACAGGAGTCCACTCGGCCCATCAGGCTTGTTCCAGCTTGATGGTGGAGCTCCTTGCTGAGTCTCACTCCCCATTCCTCCCCACAGTCCAGACTTTCTCCAGTTCCCTTTGCCCATTGCTGTGAATCTACTGAGCTCCATTCAGGCAGCACATCCCAGATCACTGGAGTTCCTCGCCTGAAACTTCTCTGCTGTTGTCAATCCCCTTCCCCCCCCCCCCCCGTATCTTCTGCTCTCCCTCTCTCCTGCCATCCTCCATCTATTCAATCTCTGAGAGGGCTTTCAGGGGCTTGATGAAGTCCTACCCTCAAGGCAGTGTGAAACTGGGCCAGAGGGGGTTAAAGATTGGGTAGCAGCATGGACCGGCGGCTGAGAGTGGGGGATAGTTGTATTTCAGACTGAAGGCAATGGAAACATCAAATTCATATCAAATCCAGTAAAAATTTGTGTTTCAATGAGATCACCTCTCATTCTTGGAACTAGAGTTTAGACCAAGTTTGTTCGTTCTCTCTACAGAGGAGCAGCCAGACCCCATCCCAACCCACCATTCAACCTGCTGAAGCAATGCGGCTCACCTTCCATTGAGGGTAATCTTTCCTCAGGCAGGTACAGCAGATCTGTACATATTCCAGGTGCTGTCTCACCAGTGCCCCATATAATTGGAGCAATCCTCTTAAAATAAAGCCCAACACACAACAAATAGCTCACTACCCTACATGTGAACTTTCAGTGGTTGGTGTGCAAGAACCCCATACTTGGACCTCTCCCAACACCAACACCGTTCAATTTCCCACCATTTAAAATTCTCCACCTTTCTCCACATTATTTTCCATCCGCCATGTTCTGCCCGATGTCTCTGCATAATCCTGGCTTGGTATCGTCAGCTACCTTGGATACATCATGTAGTGAGCTGGTGCAGGATCCTGACCCCAAACAGGCACCATCCCTCTGCCTCCACTGATGCTGAGTTCCTCCAGCAGTTTGTGTTTTGCTTGGACATATCCAACCTGATCTTCTAATACAATTCAGGGATATCAATTGTGAGCAGCTGGGCCCAGCATTAATCCAGCATCATTCCTGGTCACAGCCACCCAGTCCAAAAAATGACCCATTTTATCCCACTCCATCTTCTCTCAGTTGACCAAGTCCTGGCTCGTATATTATCCTCATGGCCGAGCATGTAAATTTTGTTTAATAACCTCCTATACTCCACTTTATTAAAGGCCTCTGAGTCCAAATACATATCAACTGGGTCCTCTTTTTCATTCCTGCCTGTTGCAACTTCGAAAGACATTAAGGTTTCAGGTTGGGACACTTCTTTGGACTGATTTTGGGGGTGGGGGTGGGTGGGGTGGGAAGGAAGTTGGATGAGAGGAGGGGCAGGACAAAGCCTATGAGTCACGGGTGGATTCAGACGAATGTTTTTTGATCAGCGAATGGTCGAATAAAGTCCAGAGGGTGAGTTGAAAATTGTGAAGCTAGAGGAAGGAATGTAGTTGGAAGGAAATGGGTGAGAGAGAAATGGTTATGAGTCCAGGTGTAGCACAGGGAAGAGAGATGGACTGGGGGGAAGGAAGGGGGGAAGAAGGTGGGGGAGTTTGGTAAGTTACCCAAATTGGAGAATTAAATGTCCATATTATTAGGTTGTAAGTGACCCGTGGAATTTGAGGCACTGTTCCTCTAGTTTGTGTCTGGCCTCACTCTGGCAATGGAGGAAGCACAGGACAGAAAAGTCAGTGTTGGAATGGGAAGGGGGGTTAATGTGGTTAGTAACTGGGAAATCCAATCATCTTTGGTGGGTCGAGCTCAAGTGTCCGGCAAAACAGTCGCTGAATCTATGCTTTGTGTCACCGATATAATGAAGGCCACATCCGGAACACCTGGAACATCTGGAAGGTTAGATCACATGTGATCTAAGGAGAGATAGCTGGATGGATAGAAAATTGGCTTCATGGAAGGAAGCAGAAGCTGATGGTGGAAGGTTTCTTTTCGGACTCGAGGCCTGTGACTGGTGGTGTGCCTCAGGGTTTGGTGGTGGGCCCATTGCTGTTTGTCATCTATATCATTGATTTGGACGAGAATGTACATGATTAGCAAGTTTGCAGATAACACAAAAGTGGGTGGTATTGTAGATAGTTAAGATGGAGCTTAACTACAGCGCCTTCGAGAGCGAGTTGGCAAGCTCGCACCTGTGCCGACGTCCCGACATGGTACATTCCGCCTTTTCATGCCATCGGCCCTCCGGGACTGCACCCATGTGTTCCTGCGCCGTGACGCCCACCGGACGCCGCTCCAGAGGCCTTATGAGGGCCCGTACCGGGTGCTGGAGCACGGACAGACAACCTTTGTCTTGGACATGGGGGGCCGGCCGGAGGCCATGTCAATTGACCGCTTGAAGCCGGCCCACTTGGACATCGACCAACGGGTTGCCCAGCCTCGGTCACGAGGTTGCCCCTCTTTGCGGGTCCCACCACCTGTCCCTCCAACTGTGCCTCCGCCGGCCCCTCTGTTGGCCGATTTTCGTACGCGGTCCGGTCGGGTAGTGCGACCACCAGTGCGTTTCGTGCCTCCGGTTCTAGGGGGGGGGGGGTCCTGTGGCGGCTCCCAAGGGTCTGGCCATACCACTACCGACCCCTCGGCACGGGAATGGACCGGTTCAGGGGGGCGGCCCTTTGCTACGGTTATAAAGGACGAGGTTTTGGGCGCGATTTCACTCTGGCAGACTTGACCGGTCTAGCAAACGTAATAAAATCAAACCTCCCGAAATACCCGGCTCCTTGCCTTTATTTCGGGCCTTTCTCGACGCGTTGCCACAGTTGTCAATAATTGCAGCAGGATCTTGATCGGTTGGCCAGGAGGGCTGAGGAATGGTTGATGGAATTCAATACAGAGAAATGTGAGGTGTTGCATTTTGGGAAGACTAAAATGGGCAGGATCTACACAGTCAACGGTAAGTCTCTGGGGAGAGTTGTAGAGAAGGAAGATCTAGGAGCGCAGGTACATAATTTGTTGAAAGTGGCAACACAAGTAGATAAGGTGGTCAAAAAGGTTTTTGGCACACTGGCCTTCATCTGTCAGAGTATTAAGTATAGAAGTTGGGAAGTCCTGTTGCATTTATATCAGACATTGATTAGGTATTAGGCAAGATGGTGTCAAGCTGGAAAGGGTGCAGAGAAGATTTACAAGAATCTTGCCAGGATTCTAGGGCCTGAGATTTATGAGTCGTAATTATATGGAGGTTGAGCAAGCTAGGACTCTATTCATTGGAGCGCAGGAGGATGAGGGGTGATCTTATAGAGGTGTACAAAATCATGAGAGGAATAGATTGGGTAGACATACTGAGCCTCTTGCCCAGTGTAGGGGAATCAAGAACCAGAGGACATAGTTTTAAGGTGAGGGGGGGGAAATTTAATAGGAACCTAGGGGTAACTTTCACACAGGTTGTGGATGTATGGAATGAGCTGCCGGAGGTAGTAGAGGCAGGTAGTATCACAATGTTTAAGAAACATTTGGACAGGTGCATGGATAGGACAGGTTTAGAGAGATATGGGCCAAACATAGGCAGGTGGGGCCAGTGTAGATGGGACATGTTGGTTGGTGTGGGCAAGTTGGGCCGAAGGGCGTGTTTCCGCACGGTATGACTCTCCTCCTGTCGCCCTCAGTTCTCTCTCCAACGCCATTCTTGCGAAGTACATTAATGACTTGGATGAAGGGATTAAAAGTACCATTAGCAAATTTGCAGATGATACAAAGCTGGGTGGCAGTGTGAACTGTGAGGAAGATGCTATGAGGATGCAGGGTGATTTGGACAGGTTGTGTGAGTGGGCGGATGCATGGCAGATGCAGTTTAAGGTGGATAAATGTGAGGTTATCCACTTTGATGGAAAGAACAGGAAGGCAGATTATTGTCTGAATGGTGTCAAGTTAGGAAATGGGGAAGTACAAAGAGATCTGGGTGTCCTTGGTCATCAGTCACTTAAAGTTAGCATGCAGGTACAGCAGGCAGTGAAGAAAGCTAATGGCATGTTGGCCTTTATGACAAGAGGAGTTGAGTATAGGAGCAAAGAGGTCCTTCTGCAGTTGTACAGGGCCCTAGTGAGACCGCACCTGGAGTTCTGTGTGGAATTTTGGTCTCCAAATTTGAGGAAGGACATTCATCATATCATATCATGTCATATATATACAGCCGGAAACAGGCCTTTTCGGCCCACCAAGTCCGTGCCGCCCAGCGATCCCCGTACATTAACACTATCCTACACCCACTAGGGACAATTTTTACATTTTACCCAGCCAATTAACCTACATACCTGTACGTCTTTGGAGTGTGGGAGGAAACCGAAGATCTCGGAGAAAACCCACGCCGGTCACGGGGAGAACGTACAAACTCCTTACAGTGCAGGACATTCTTGCTATTGAGGGCGTGCAGCAAAGATTCACTAGGTAAATTCCGAAACGGTGGGACTATCGTATGTTGAAAGACTGGAGCGACTAGGCCTGTATACGCTGGAATTTAGGATGAGAGGCGGTCTTATTGAAACATATATTATTAAAGGATTAGACACATTAGACACATTAGAGGCAGAACCAGGGGACCTCCAATGTTGGGGGAGTCCAGAACCAGGGGCCACAGTTTAAGAACAAGGGGTAAGCCATTTAGAACGGATATGAGGAAATACTTTTTCATTCAGAGAGTTGTAAATCAGTGGAATTCTCTGCCTCGGAAGGCAGTGGAGGACAATTCTCTGGCTGCTTTCAAGATAGCGGAGTCAGGGGGTATGAGGAGAAGGCAGGAACGGGGTACTGATTGTGAATGATCAGCCATGATCACATTGAATGGCAGTGCTGGCTCAAAGGGCCGAATGGCCTACTCCTGCACCTATTGTCTATTGTCTATTGTCTAAATCTGTTGTAATTTTAAGGGGTTGCAGCTCAGGGTGAACTTGTTGTGGTACATTTGGACCAGAGTGATTTTGTCCTGAGGAGAGATTAAGCAGACTGGGCCTGTCCTCTCGAGTGGAAAATAATGAGTAATAACCTCGTGATGATTTGCATATCCATTATAGGCTTTGGGAGGGGATTTATTGTAATGTTGGTTCCTCTAGTTGAGAAGTGTAGAAGTAGGGGGTTGTTGGGATTGCAAGTTGGGACAGGCTGTTGAGCACTGAGATAAGAAAAAAATCCCCATCCTCATAGGTGGCGATTCTGTAGATTTCATCACACAGGGGTGTGGGAGCTCAGCCACTGAGGGCATTCACAACAGAGATTACTAGATTTCTGGATATCAAGGGGAACATGGATTATGGGCTGGTTGTGAGCTTTTTTCATCAGGACCTGATACTTACGCAATCTTTCACAATTGATAGCTTTCTGAAGCATTTTTCGGCTTTCTGTGAACAAAGGAAAGTGGAGGTTACCAGGAGTGGACTGACCAGCTATGATCCTTCAGACAGAAAAGACGATGACAAACTAATGAAACGCGGAGAGGGAAGTGCTCCGAGCACATTACATCAGCACGTATTACTGGATGACGGATTGGCTGGAAATCTAAATAAAATAGAAAACAATAAATAACCTCAGCAAGTCAGGTAACGTTTATGGGGAAAGAAACAGATGTAACATTTCAGGTTCAACATCCCACTACAGTATCAGCAAAGGAAAGCACAAAAGGTAATTGAAGTTGCAGAAACGTCCTGAAAAGGTCAGGAAAAAGGAGGCTTGGATCAGGTCCAGGTGGCTGGGACAAAGCGTATCCCTGGAGAATGTAGCGGACTGGAGGGCATATTTATAGTAATGGAATCACACAGCACAGAAACAGGCCCATTGGCACAACCTGCCCATGCTGACCAATATGCCCCATCTATATTAGACAGTAGATAATAGGTGCAGGAGTAGGCCATTCGGCCCTTCGAGCCAGCACCGCCATTCAATGTGATCATGGCTGATCATTCTCAATCGGTACCCCGTTCCTGCCTTCTCCCCACACCCCCAGACTCCGCTATCCTTAAGAGCTCTATCTAGCTCTCTCTTGAATGCATTCAGAGAATTGGCTTCCACTGCCTTCTGAGGCAGAGAATTCCACAGATTTACAACTCTCTGACTGAAAAAGTTTTTCCTCATCTCCATTCTAAATGGCCTACCCCTTATTCTTAAACTGGCCTCTGGTTCTGGACTACCCCAACATTGGGAACATGTTTCCTGCCTCTAAGGTGTCCAACCCCTTAATAATCTTATATATTTCGATAAGATCCCCTCTCATCCTTCTGAATTCCGGTGTATACAAGCCTAGCCACTCCAGTCTTTCAACATATGATAGTCCCACCATTCCGGGAATTAACCTAGCAAACCTACGCTGCATGCCCTCAATAGCAAGAATATCCTTCCTCAAATTTGGAGACCAAAACTGCACACAGTACTCCAGGTGCGGTCTCACTTGGGCCCTGTACAACTGCAGAAGGACCTCTTTGCTCCTATACTCAACTCCTCTTGTTATGAAGGCCAACATTCCATTGGCTTTCTTCACTGCCTGCTGTACCTGCATGCTTCCTTTCAGTGAATGATGCACTAGGACACCCAGATCTTGTTGTACGTCACCTTTTCCTAACTTGACACCATTCGGATAATAATCTGCCTTCCTATTCTTGCCACCAAAGTGGATAACCTCACACATATCCACATTAAACTGCATCTGCCATGCATCCGCCCACTCACACAACCTGTCCAAGTCACC
Source organism: Rhinoraja longicauda (assembly GCF_053455715.1). Taxonomy (NCBI): domain Eukaryota; kingdom Metazoa; phylum Chordata; class Chondrichthyes; order Rajiformes; family Arhynchobatidae; genus Rhinoraja; species Rhinoraja longicauda. The sequence continues at coordinate 94,515 of NW_027601401.1, forward strand.
CTGCAACCTCATAACATCTTCCTCACAGTTCACACTACCACCCAGCTTTGTATCATCTGCAAATTTGCTAATGGTACTTTTAATCCCTTCATCCAAGTCATTAATGTATATATTAAATAGCTGCGGTCCCAGCACCGAGCCTTGCGGTACCCCACTAGTCACTGCCTGCTATTCTGAAAGGGACCCATTTATCCCCACTCCTTGCTTTCTGACTGCCAACCAATTTTCCATCCATGTCAGTACCCTACCCCCAAAACCATGTGCTCTAATTTTGCCCACTAATCTCCTATGTGGGACCTTGTCGAACGCTTTCTGAAAGTCTCCACATCCACCGGTTCTCCCCTGTCAATTTTCCTAGTTACATCCTCAAAAAATTCCAGAAGATTAGTCAAGCATGATTTCCCCTTCGTAAATCCATGCTGACTCGGAACGATCCTGTTACTGCTATCCAAATGCTCCGCAATTTCATCTTTTATAATTGACTCCAGCATCTTCCCCACCACTGATGTCAGACTAACTGGTTTATAATTTCCTGTTTTCTCTCTCCCTCCTTTCTTAAAAGTGGGATAACATTAGCTACCCTCCAATCCACAGGAACTTATCCTGAATCTATAGAACATTGGAAAAGGATCACCAATGCGTCCACAATTTCAAGAGCCACCTCCTTAAGTATCCTGGGATGCAGACCATCAGGCTCAGGGGATTTATCAGCTTTCAGTCCCATCAGTCTACCCAACACCATTTTCTACCTAATGTTCCTTCAGTTCCTCCGTCACCCTAGGATCTCTGGCCACTAGAACATCTAGGAGATTGTTTGATTGTTATACTAGTCCCACCTACTTGCACTTGGCCCATATCCCTCCTTCATTATCCATGTACCCATCCATATACCCAACATTCCATTTACCCACCACCCTCTGTGTGAAAAAGTTGCCCCTTAGGTTCCTATTAAATCTTTCCCCTATCACCCTAATCCTATGGCTTCTGATTCTTGATTTCCCTACTCTGGGTAAAAGACCTTATCTATTCTACTCATGATCTTATACTCACTCCTCTGTAAGTTCATTCCTCATCCTCCTGCATTCCAGGGAATAAAGTCCTAGACTGCCCAATCACTCCCTGTAGCTCAGGCCCTCAAGTCCTGGCACGGCACGGTAGCGCAGCGGTAGAGTTGCTGCTTTACAGCGAATGCAGCGCCGGAGACTCAGGTTCGATCCTGACTACGGGTGCTGTACTGTAAGGAGTTTGTACGTTCTCCCCGTGACCTGCGTGGGTTTTCTCCGAGATCTTCGGTTTCCTCCCACACTCCAAAGACGTACAGGTATGTAGGTTAATTGGCTGGGTAAATGTAAAAATTGTCCCTAGTGGGTGTAGGATAGTGTTAATGTACGGGGATCGCTGGGCGGCACGGACTTGGAGGCCGAAAAGGCCTGTTTCCGGCTGTATATATATGATATGATATATGATATGATAACATCCTTGTAAATGAAGTTCGTAAAGGAAAACTAAAGGGCAAAAAAGAAGGCCTGGCAGACCTCTGGCAGATAAGATGCAAGAGACTCCAATGAGTTTTTGTAACATTTTATGCGTGGGTGGGGGTGGGACACACGACATGGGGGGGAGGAGATATGACACGGGGGGGGGGGGGGGGGGGGGAGATATGACACGGGGGGGGGGGGGGGGGGGAGATATGACACGGGGGGGGTGGAATACGGAAGAGACGGCGCCGAGGACTCCTGTACATTGGTAACATTAGGTCCCTGTCTCACAACACAAACACCTTGCAACAAAGAACCATTAATTGAGCATTACATACCTTTGGTATTACGTTTGCACAACTTTCCACACGTCTGCAACAAAAACAAATAAGTTTTGTTTCCGCTGCACATCAACATTCATCGCTCATAAGTAAATACAAATTCTTGTATCCCTTCCTCCCCCTCACCAACATACCGTCCCCACATTCCTCACCCTCTCTGCTTAATCCCCATTAACCCATGTGCTCCCTCTCAGTATTCCCACCTCTCCACACACTCTCCCTCTCTGGCACACAATCACATTGGAGAGTAGCAACGATTTGTGAACAAAAACTGATCTGTGTTCCTGTTGCATTGTACAGCTCTCTGCCCATCTACAAGAGTTCACAACCCAATGGTATGAACATTGAATTCACCAATATCAAGTCATACCCCCATGCCCTCTCTCGTTTCCGTTCCCCCCTCCTACACCCGGTGCAGCCCATTTATTTCACTATCTCCCATCTGCCCCTTCACACCCCACCATTTTCCTTCCTCAGTGTGCTCATCTCCCATCCCCAGATCCCTCATTTCTCTTTTATTCCCCCCTCTTCCCCCCCACACACAATACTGCACACAATACTCCAAATGTGCCCTGACCATAGTTTATAAAGCTGCAACATGATCACCTGATTCTAAAACCCACATCTGACTAATGAAGGTAAGCAAGTTGTCTGCCTTCTTTACCTCCCTATCCATGTTGTGCTTCCACTTTCAGTGAACTATGGACTTGCTCCTCATGATTTCCTCTGCAGATAATGCTATGGAGGGTTTAATTTATAAGGACCAGACTCGAGCAGAGGGCAAAGCTTTAAAGTGAGAGTGGCAAAGTTTAAAGGAGAGTGGTGGGTGCCTGGAACACACTGCTGAGGGTAGTGGTGGAGGCAGATACAATAGTGACATTTGAGGCCTTTAAATAAGTACATGGATATGCAGGGAATGGAGGGATGTGGATCATGTGCAGGTGGAGGAGATTAGTTTATCTTGGCATCATGAACAGCACTGACATTGTGGGCCAAAGGGCCTGTTCCTGTGCTGCATTGTACTGATAGGCCTGGAACAATGCAGGGTGTAACACAGGGAACTTCGATCATGTGGATGATCACAGTCTTTTCCCAAGGGCGGGAGAGTGTAAAACTAGATTTTCGATGAGAGGGGAAAGATTTAAAAGGGATCTGAGGGTGGTGGGAGTATGAAATGAGCTGCCAGAAGAGGTGGGAGGAGCGAGTACAATAACAATATTTCAAAGTTATACGGACAGGTACATGGATTGGAAAGGTTTAGAGGAGTATGGGCCAAACGCAACCTAATGGGTGTGGCTCGAGGTGAACACTTTGGTTAGCATGGAAGAGGTGCTGAAGGCCCTGTTTCCATGCTGCGTAGCTCTCTGTCTATATGATCTATATTCTGCCTCTCCCTCTACCCATCCATCTCTTTCTCCCTGCCTGTATAGCTCTCCATCTCTTCACATCTGTCCTCCTCCCCTCTTTTCACACATCTATCTGTAACTATCTATCTATCTTCCTGTGTCTGCCTGTTTCCCACATCTGTTTGTTTTGTCAGGCATCTGTGCATCTCCCCCTTCTCTCTCTCCCTCGCTGCATCCTTTATCTCCCACTCTCTCTCTGCCACTCACACACTGTTGCTCTCTCCTTGAACTCTCCATCTTTTCCATCCCATCTCTTTGTGCTCTGTCCTCAATCTCCTCTCCTTCTCATTGTCCCCCCTCTGTCACTCTTACTCTCTCCATCACTTCTCCCTCAGACTCTCTCTCTGTCCGTCCTCCTCCTCTCCCTCCTTCCATCTCTCTCTCTCTCCATCTCCCTGCCTCTGTCTATCTTCTTCCATATATTTGTCTCTCTGCCACCCTTCCTCATTTTGTCTCTCTCTCCTCCCGTGGATGGTGGTGGTGGGGCTGTATGTCAGTGAGATACACACATCAGGTCCTCACCTGTAGTAGTTCAGACCTTTCTCAAAGTACTCACGCACTGTTAATGTCTGAGTAGCAGGCTTACCGTGTGCCTCCCATTCATGGGACCTGTGGAAAGAGATTAGGAACAGCAATGTTTCAATATGAAGAGTTTTCAAGAGTGCAGAGCTGAAAGATGGATTGAAGGAGAAACAGAAACTGTCTTTGAATGATATTGGTGGTGAGACCACACTTGGACTATTGTGCAAAGTTCCAGTCACCCAACTACAGGAATTATTCCAACTAAATATATAGGAATAATTTCAACGATGGGAACCCCGTCATTAAGTTGGAAAGGGTACAGAAGAGATTCATGAGGATGTAACAGGGACCGGAGGGATTGAATGATATGGAGGGACTGGACAGGCTGAGGCTGTTTTCACTGGAGCGAAGAAGGCAATAAAGTGACTGCTTTCCAGGGTTGGGGTGTCTAAAACATGAGGGCATAGGTTTAAGGTGAAAGGGGAAAGATTTAAAGGGGACCTAAGGGGCAATCTTTTCCACACAGACGGTGCTACATTTACGGAATAAGCTGACAGAGGTCATGTAGAGATGGATTTAAAAGACATTTGGACAGGCATATGGATAGAAATGTTTAGAGGAAGTTAAAAACAAGTTGGTGGAGGAACTTAGCAGACCAGACAGTATCTGCAGGGAGAAAATCGACTGATGACTTTTCAGATCAGGACCTTTCTCCAGTCTGAAGACCAGGAACCAAAACATTATTTGTCCAGTTGGAAGGGGAGGGGTAGGGGTAGGGGTGGGGGTGGGGAGAGTGGGTGATGTCCATGGTGGGGGTGGGGGTGGGGAGAGTGGGTGATGAAGGAGAATGTCCATGGGAGGGGAGCGATGATGGGGGAGAATGTCCATAGGAGGGGTGGGGGCAGGGAGGGTGGGTGATGAGGGAGAGTGTCCGTGGGTGGGGAGGGGGTGGAGAGAGTGAGTGTTGGGGGAGAGTGTCAGTGGGAGGGGAGGGGTGATGGGGGAGAATGTCCACAGGAGGGGTGGGTTTGGGGAGAGTGGGTGATGAGGCACAGTGTCCATGGATGGGGAGAGTGGGTGATGGGGGAGAGTGTCCGTGGGAGGGGTGTAGAGAGTGGGTGGTGTGAGTGTCCATTGAAGGGTGGGAAGGGGGTGGGGAGAGTGGGTGATGGGGCAGAGTGTCCATAGGAGGGGTGGGGATGGGGAGAGTGGGTGATGGGGGAGAGTGGGTGATGGGGGAGAGTGGTGGGGAGAGTGGGTGATGGGGCAGAATGGTGGGGAGAGTGTCCGTGGGAGGGGATCCAGTGGGTTGGAGATTTGACTCATATGAAGGTACAGCACAGCAGTCAGTTATTTGGCTTACTGAGTCTGCACTGACCACCAAGCACCCATTTTATGATCAATTGCCCCATAGATTCTCCCCCTTAATTTATAGCAGCCAATTAACGTAGCCCTCACACATCTTTTGAATGTGGGAAGAATCCAGAGCACCCTTGGGAAGCCCACAGAATAACAGGGAGAATGTACAAACACAGGCAGAGGCAGATATCAGGATTGAACCAGGGGTTACTGGAGCCGTGTGGTGGTAGCTTTACTAGTTGTACCACTGTGCCACCTAAACCATTGAACAGACAAACTTTGGTGTTCAAACCCAAGGATTGCAGGTGTGCAGTACACAAGGTTGCCAGCACAGGTGTGCACAATATTTCCCTTCATTTGTCAGGCACTAAATAAGAACAGTGTTACAACTTTATCTATTGGTCAGGCCACACCTGGAGAACTGTATAATTCTGATCTAGGATTAGGCACCTGAATTATGAGGAACGACTGGATAGACAGCGTTAGCTTTCCCGGGAGTTGAGGAGGCTGAAGGGGACCCGGTGGACATGCACAAAGGTATGAGAGTAAGAGACAGAGCAGATAGTAGGAAATTAGATGGCTCACTTTTAGGAGAAGTGGGAAAAGATTTAGAGATCTGAAAATAACTTTTTCAAGAGAGGGTAGTTGGAATCTGAAACACACTGCTCGAGGCAGTGGAAGCAGTGACTCTCACAACATTTAGAAGTTAGAAGAGGATTGATGAGGGCAGTGTGGCCTGCTAAATTCAGCAAGGCCTTTGACAAGGTATCGCATTGTAAGCTCGGCTGGAAGGTTAGATCACATGGGATCCACGGCAAACTAGCCAATTGGTGAGAAAATTGGTTTGATGGCAAGAGCCAGAGGGTATAGTAAAGAGTTGTTATTCAAATTGGAGATCAGAAACCAGTGGTGTGCCACAGGGATCGATGCTGGGTCACTATTGTGGAATGACCGAATGGCCTAATTCTGCTCCAATCACTTATGACCTTGTCATGGCCCAGCTAATGTCCACATAGACAACGATCTTTAACCTCAATCAATCCTCTTGGTCACCTCTTTAAAAAACTGTCTGCTTTGTGAGATATGATTCCCTATGATTATCCCTGATCAGTCTTTATCTATCAACTGCTGGTAAATGATGTCCCTCAGAATCACCTGCAGTTACGTACCCACTACTGATGCAGGCTCACTCACCAGTGGTGCCCTGGCTTGTCCTTGGTGCCCTTAAATAACTGTACATTAGCCACCCTCCAGTCTACTGGAACTTCACCTGTGCCTAAAGATGATGGTAATATCTGTGCAAGGGCTCCACAATTTCTACCCTAGCTTTTCACAAGGTGCAAGTATACATTTGGTCAACCCCTGGGGATTTATCCACCTTAGGTACAAACCATTACCAAAGAGTGTCTTTGCCAGACAGTTCGGGCCAAACCTTGTCCAAATCAGGCTGTAAAGACTGAAAATAAACAAATTAACATTTTGTGTCAGGACAAGAGTGAAATAAAAACTGAAAATACAAGAAAGAGAACATCACATACCCTACACAGCGATAGCAGCTGGATTGCAATCAAGTTGAACAGCTATATGAAAACAGATGCAGGTATCTGGGAATAGGGTGGGATCTAATCCAGGGATTTGGGGGTTTGTAAATAAACAGATACTCAGGAATTACAGGTTGGAATCCAAGTGAGGATTTCCACATAATCTAACAGAAACCCAAAAGTTATGTGTAGACTTGAATATTGAGTCGTAGATTTATAGTTATAGAGTCATAGAGTGGTACAGTGTGGAAACAGGCTCTTCGGCCAAACTCGCCCATACCGGCCAACAGTGGCCCAGCTACCCTAGTCCCACTTGCTTGGTCCATAATACTCCAAACCTGCCCTATCCATGTACTTGTCCAACTGTTTCTTAAACGATGGGATAGTCCCAGCCTCAACTACCTCCTCTGGCAGCTTGTTCCATACACCCACTACCCTCTGTGTGAAAAAGTTACCACTCGGATTCCGATTAAATCTTTTCCCCTTCACCTTGAACCTATGTCCTCTGGTCCTTGAATCCCCTACTCTGGGTAAAGGACTCTGTGCATCTACCCGATCTATTCCTCTCATGATTTTACACACCTCTATAAGATCTCCCCTCATCCTCCTACGCTCCATGAAATAGAGACCCAGCCTAGTCAACCTCTCCCTATAGCTCACACCCTCTAGTCGTGGCAACATCCTTGTAAATCTTTTCTAAACCCTTTCAAGCTTGACAATATCTTTCCTATAACATGGTGACCAGAACTGAACACAATATTCTAAATGCGGTCTCACCAACGTCTTATAAAACTGTAACATGACCTTCCAACTTCTATACTCTATACTCTGACTGATGAAGGCCAAAGTGCCAAAAGCCTTTTTGATTACCTTATCTACCTGCGACGTGACCTTCAAGGAACCATGCACTTGTACTCCTAGATCCCTCTGCGCTGCAACACTACACAGAGGCCTACCATTTTACTGTGTAGGTTCTACCCTTGTTCGACGTCCCAAAATACAACACCTCACACTTCTCTGCATTAAATTCCATCAACCATTCCTCCGCCCACCTTGCCAATCGATCCAGATCCTGCTGCAATTGTTGACAACCATCTTCACTATCTGCAAAACCACTAACTTTGGTGTCATCAGCAAATTTGATAATCTTGCCCTGTATGTTCTCATCCATTGATGTAGATGGGAAACAGTAATGGGCCCAGCACCAAACCCTGAGGCACACCACTAGTCACAGGCCTCCATTCTGAGAAGCCACCTTCCACCATCACCCTCTGCCTCCTTCCATGGAGCCAATTAGCTATCCTTTCAGCTATCTCTCCTTGGATCCCATGAGATCTAATCTTCCAGAGCAGCCTACCATGTGGAACCTTGTCGAACACCGTACTGAAGTCCATTAACACAACTTCTACAGCTCTGCCCTCATCAACATTTTTGCTCACGTCTTCAAAAAAATCAATCAGAATTCTGAGACATGACCTCCCCACGTACAAAACCATGCTGACTATCCCTAATTAGCCCTTGCCCATCCAAATGCCTGTATATTCTATCCCTCAGAATACTCTCCAGTAACTTACCAACTACAGATGTTAAGCTCACCGGCCTATAGTTCCCAGCATTTTCCCTGCAGCCTTTCTTGAAAAGAGGCACAGCATTTGCCACCCTCCAATCTGGCACCTCTCCTGTATTTAAGGATGACTCATAAATTTCAACCAGGGCTCCCGCAATTTCCTCTCTAGTTTCCCGGAATGTCGTCGGATATATCTGATCAGGCCCCGGAGATTTGTCTACCTTCATACACGACAGTACCTTCAGTACTTCCTTGACGGTAACAATGACTCTCATGACACTTCCAGTGAATGCTCCAATTTCCTCTGCCCTACTGTCTTTCTCCTCGGTAAATACAAAGGAGAAATACTCATTTGAGGACCTTGCCCATCTCCTGTGGCTCCACACAGAGGTGACAGTTTTTATTCCTGAGATGTCCCACTCTCTGTCTAGTTACCCTTTCTCCCTTAATTATTTATAAAATCTTTTGGAATTGTTCTTGAGGCTACCCGCCAGAGCTATCTCCTGGCCTCTTTTTTGCCCTTCTGTTCTCCTTTTTTTAGTTGCTCCTTAGTTCCCAAAACTCCTCCAGGGGTGCACTTGATCCCAGCTGCCTATACCTGTCCCATGTATCCTTCTTGTTTTTGACTAACATCTCAATTTCCCTCATCAGCCAAGTTGCCTTGTTTGCCTGCTATGCCTTTCACTCTAACGGGGACGTACACATCCTGAGCTCTCTTTAGTACACTTTTAAAAACATCCCACTTGGCCGATGTTCCTTTCCCCATCAAATAACCTGCTCCAGTCAACTTGAAGGTTCTCTCATACCCTCAAAGTTGGCCTTACCCCAGTTGAGCAAGTTAGGAAGAGGGGATGTTCAACGAGATCTGGGTGTCCTAGTGCATCAGTCACTGAAAGGCAGCATGCAGGTACAGCAGGCAGTGAAGAAAACCAATGGAATGTTGGCCTTCGTAACAAGAGGAGTTGAGTATAGGAGCAAAGAGGTCCTTCTACAGTTGTACCGGGCCCTGGTGAGACTGCACCTGGAGTACTGTGTGCAGTTTTGGTCTCCAAATTTGAGGAAGGATACTCTTGCTATTGAGGGCGTGCAGCGTAGGTTCACTAGGTTAATTCCCGGAATGGCGGGACTGTCGTATGTTGAAAGGCTGGAGCAATTAGACTTGTATACACTGGAATTTAGATGGATGAGGGGGGATCTTATTGAAACGTATAAGATAATTAGGGGATTGGACACATTAGAGGCAGGAAACATGTTCCCAATGTTGGGGGAGTCCAGAACAAGGGGCCACAGTTTAAGAATAAGGGGTAGGCCATTTAGAACGGAGATGAGGAAGAACTTTTTCAGTCAGAGAGTGGTGAAGGTATGGTATTCTCTGCCTCAGAGGGCAGTGGAGGCCAGTTCGTTGGATGCTTTCAAGAGAGAGCTGGATAGAGCTTTTAAGGATAGCGGAGTGAGGGGGTATGGGGAGAAGGCAGGAACGGGGTACTGATTGGGAGTGATCAGCCATGATCACATTGAATGGCGGTGCTGGCTCGAAGGGCTGAATGGCCTACTCCTGCACCTATTGTCTATTGTCTATTGTCTAACACATGGTCCCTCTCCATCCCGGTCCATAGCTTTCTTAAACCTCATCTGAACCCTTCATGCTATGATTTTCCCAGTCTATATTAGGAAAGTTAAAATCCCCTACTACAACAACCTTATTTGACCTGCAGCTGTCTGCAATCTCCTGGCACATTTGCTCTTCTAATTCCCGTTGACTATTTGGGCATTTGTAGTACACCCCTTTCCTGATCATCCCTTTCTTGTTCCTCAGCTCCACCTACATAGCTTCACTAGACGAACTGTCCGTAATGTTACCTCTGAACTTAACCTCTGAACCTAGCCGTGCCATCCTCCTTAATAAACAATGCAACTCCCCCTCTGCTTTTTTCCTCACCCATGTCTCTCCTGAAGCTCCTGTACCCCGGATCATTGAGCTGCCAGTCCTGCCCCTCCCTTATCCAGGTTTCAGTCATGGCTATAACGTCCCAGTCGTGCGAACCTAACCACGTCCTAAGCTCATATGCCTTACCCATCAAGCCCTTGCATTAAAATACATGCAGTTTAAACCATCAATCCTTCCTCGCTCTCCGGGTTTTTCCCTCTTCTGTCCATCAACCTTTCCTACACCACCCTCCATTCTAACCTCTCCTGTGCCTCTGTCCTGCACGAGATCCCACCCCACTGCCAATCTAGTTTAAACCCTCCCATGTAGCATTAGCAAACCTTCCCGCTAGGATGTTGTTCCCCTCCAGTTTAGGTGCAACCCGTCCCTTTTATTCAGGTCACCCCTGCCCCGGAAAAGATCCCAAAGATCCTGAAATCCGAATCCCTGCCCCCTGCACCAACTCTTCACGGAGTTGGACAAAAACAATTCACCAGGATGTTGGCTGAAAAGGAGGTTGATAAAGGATAATAAGATCATGAGGGGCATTGACAGCATAGATAGTTGGAGTCCTTTCCCCAGGGTAGGAATGTCCAGATACATGGGTAGGAAAGGAATAGAGAGATGAGATCCCAATGTGGTCAAATGGGGTCATGCAGATGAGGATCATGGTCAGCATAGACAAGGTTACCTGAAGGAAACGTTTCTGTGCTGCATTACTCTACAACTCTATAAGCATCGAATTGAGCTCTTTGGCATACTGGGTTCATGCAATTTACCCAACTACACTAATCCCATTTGCCCACATTAAGACAGTATCCCTCTCTGCCAAGTCCTATTTAAGCATTTGTCTCAAAGCTTTTTAAACATAGGATTCCGATTAACATTTAGTGCGGAAACAGGCCCTTTGGCCCAAGTCCTCGCCAACCAGCGACCCTTGCACTATCCTACACACACTAGAGATGGGGTTTTTAACATTTACCAAGCTTACAACCCAAGAGTATGAATATGGAATACTCCAATTTTAGGTGACCTCTAACAACCCCCCCTCCCCCCCCCCCCCCCCCCCCCCCCCCCCCGCCTTACCTGGCTCACGCCTATTTCTCCCTTCCCCCTCCTCTTACATCTCTTCCTATGGCTTCACAATTTGTAATCCCCCTCCTCTCTTCCAGCTTTCTTTTCCCCCACCCCTTACAATCAGTCTGAAGAAGTATCCTGACTTGAAACGTCTCCAATCCACATTCCTCAGAGATGTTGCCAGACCCACTGAGTTACTCCAGCACTTTGTTTCCATTAACTAGGGTACTAAACCAATTCACCTCTACTGCATTGCAGACATTGGACTTTGTTTCTGGAACTAATGCACTACAAAGCTGAGAAACATATTCTCAGTTACTCCAGCACTCTGTATCTTCCCCTTTGTTCTATCTATTGCATTCGAGTTTGGCTTGATTGTATTTATGTATAGTATTTTCTGATCTGATTGGAAAGCATGCAAAAGAAAGCTTTTCACTGTATCTCGGCACATGTGACAACAATAAACTTAAGCCGAACCTAGACCTAATATTGTGTAGGAAAAAACTGCAGATGCTGGTTTAAATCGACGGTAGACACAAAATGCTGGAGTAACTCAGTGGGACAGGCAGCATCTCTGGAGAAAAGGAATGGATAACATTTCGGATAAGACTTCTTCAGACTGAAGGGTCTCGATCTGAAATGTCACCCAGTCCTTCTCTCCAGAGATGCCTCCTGTCCCGCTACACCTAATATTCACAGGTGAAATACTACAAGATTGGAAGGCTTGAGTTATTAGGTGACATTAGATCAGCTGTGGACACAAGAAACTGCAGGCGCTGGAATCTTTAGCAAAAACAATGCTGGAGTAAGATGCTGGATTCAGGCAGCATCTGCAGAGGGAATGGACAGGAAACCTTTTGGGTTGGGAACCTTCTTCAGATTGATCAGACTGAACAGACAGGGACTGTTTTCCCTGGAGTGAAGGAGGCCGAGGGGTGATCTTATGGAGGTTTATGAAATCATGGGAAGCATAGAGAAGGCGCATGGTCACAGCCTATACTCCAGCATAGGGGAGTCTAAAACTAGAGGGCGCAGCTTTAATGTGAGAGGGGAGAGACTTATTCCCACATAGGGTGCTGGGTATAAGGAAGAAGCTGCCACAGAAATTGGTAGGGATGGGTAGAATTATAACGTTTAAAAGACATTTGTACAGGTTTATGCATAGGAAGGGTTTAGAGAGATATGAGCCAAACAGGCAAAGCTCACTAGCTTTGGTAGACATCTTGATTGGCATGGATAAGCTGACAGGTCTCTTTGCATGCTGCATGATTCTAATATCAGATATCTGTGGGGGAGTAACATGCTTGGATCTAAGGCAGGAATTCAGATAGTTTATGTGTGGAAATAACAGATACCAGAGTTACAGAGTGGGAAGTCATTCATTGTCTGTAGGAAGTCATTTACATGTTGAATAACAGATACTAGGAGTGGGTTACAAACTGAAGGTTTTCAATGGGTTTGTGTGTTAATGTACACAATCTCAAATACTGCAGCTGAGGCCAATGTAAAATGCCCAGAGAACAGACCTGAGGACACTTCCTGCTGCTGTGTGATTTGAAAAGCCCACCCACCCTCTAGAGAAATTGACCAAAGGCCTGTGTGCCAGCGTGTCACCCCAGACCCAAAACCCACGATGGTCTTGAACCGTAAGTACTACTGACCTTTATTTTGTTGTAGTTATACGGATCCATATTCACATTGCCACCCTTGGGGGGCCTGGAAGATAAATGGATGGGGTGAGTTACTACCTCCAAGCTGAAGAGTTCCTGCACTTTGCTGACAACTTCTTCACAGGGACAACACTTCCTGTTCTGTCTCAGTGCCAGAGACCAGGGGCTCCGTGGTAACTCCAGCGTTGCAGAATCGGTGCTCCCACACTGCAGCTTGGAGCAATGACAGCAAATATACCCCGTCCCGGGTTTGCCGGGTGTGAAGTGTAATAGTGAGGAGGTGTGGGAATTGTGGGAAGAACTGAACTGCTCTCTGTCTTATGAGCACTTCGTACCGTGGAAATAGAACTTTATTTTAGTGAAGTGTCTCATAGGTTGAACATGTCTGACCTTGTACTTTTGATCTTTAATGTTAAGGCTGATAAGGGAAAGAAGAGAATTCTGGATCACAATAGTTAACCATGTTAACAAATATACGTGACCCACTCCACATTTCTTGCTATTAAATATGATATTAAAAGGTCGCATGCTCTGAGTCAGCAGAGCAGTCTCTGGCTTGACACGTTATTGTGAACAAAGAAGTTAATTGTCACTCACGTCTTGAATATATTATTCCAACAGAGGTCTGGCTTTGTCTCTGCAGACCTTTAGTGACATCACAACAGATTCTTGGTCCCTTTATTTAAAGAGAGGTATAGCTGCCATGGAAGCAGTTGGGTGAATGGTGAAAGGTTGAGTCCTGGGATGGGGTGCTGTATGAGAGATTGAGCAGGTTGGGCCGAAGCTCACTGGAGATTTTGGAATGAGAGGTGATCTTCATGAATTGTCTAAATTGTGAGGGGGACTGACAGGGTTGTGTCAGATTCAGGGGCGGCCATTTGAGGTGGAGCTGAAGACCTTTGCTCAGAATGCAGCCGTGCAGCTGCAGAACCAGCTGTTGTTCTGGTGCTGGTGTCCAGTTCCTGGGCTCAGTGGAGACCACAGACCAGCACCACAGCCCGACACTACCACTGGAGACCCCCCTGTCAGCTCTCCCTGACAACTCCCATCTCTCACTAGAACCCATCTGAGTAACGAGACTTACCACCAGCCATGGATGGTCCACCATTCAAATTCACATCCTTTGCCGGTCCAGTGATTCACCTGGAGAAAGAACAAAGAAAACCCATCACTGAAACAAAATGGATGAAAAAGGTTAAAAAAAAAGATAGATCATTGGGGTCATTGTCAGGCAGAGAGTGGGCAGGCAATGGGAGGGTTTGGCAAAAGGACAGAGGGGTGAGTGAACAAAGGGAGGGGTGGAAGAGACAGGTGGATGGGTCAAAGTGGGATTGGTTGCTTCTCTCCAGGTGGATGTTTCTCTGCTTCTCAGGATATGAGTGAGAGGGTGCAGAGGAAAGTGGGACCCAGAACAAGTGGGTACACATTGGTACCAATGTGGAGAAGGCAGCAATGGAAGTCTGTCAATGTTGCCAGAGGTGGACAGGTGGCAATCTCTGGGCTGCTGGCACGGCCAGGCTTCAGGGAGAACAGAATATGAAGAGAAGGTGGCGATAGACTGGTAACATCCATGGTGCATGCAGGTACATTCAGATTCAGAGGCAGATGAAACCTGTATGAGATGGACGGGTCACAAGTTAATAGGATTGGGACAATGCCCAAGTCATGACAGTTGAATCAAGATCAGCAGGGTATGGGCATACCAGGCAATAACAGCAAAAATAAATAAGGTGAACAGAGGGTGTGAGTGTTGGATGATGACAGAGAAGGAATTGTTGGATAGGAGCAAATTGAGAGACACAATCTGGTGTCCACAATATACACAGAATGTGATGAGTAAGATTGGTGAGCTGCAGGTACAAAGAGCCATGTGTGATTATGATGTGCTGCTGATTACATGGCTCATTCTCGGCAGAACAGACCTCTTAATATTCAAAGATATGGTGGTCAGAAAAGGTAAGGATGGAAAACAGGAGATGGGAGGCAGAGGAAAATGGTATTATAGACTATCGATTAAACATTCCCTTCTCCAAACAAGACAGCATCAAAGCTTCACCGTCGCCTCTCGCCGATGGACGGATGCCAACTACTATAGACTGAAGAGAGGGGATGTCCTTAAGGCCATGCACAAACTCGCTTGGGCTGGAATTCACTTTGCAAAACTTCCTCTTCTTCCCGACGTCGTTCATGCCCACGTGCACAACCACTTCTGGCTGTTCACCCTTCCTCTTGAGGATGTTCTGAAGTCGGTCTGTGACATATTTAACCCTGGCACCAGGGAGGTAACAGACCATCCTGAAGTCCCGCCTGCCGCTACAGAATCTCCTGCCCACACTTCGGACAATGGAGTCACCCACTACTATGGCTCTGCCTGACGTCGGTCTCCCCAGTCGAGTCTCCTTGCCAGGATTGGAGCCACCGACCTGTTCACCGCTTGGACTGGAAGCGTCTTCTGCTCCGACAACTCCTAAGGGGGCATACCTGTTTTCATTCGGCACAGCCACCGGGGTCGCCTGCTCTCCACGTTTACTCCCTTTTCTCCCAGTCACCCACCTGCTCTCCTCCTGAATCACTGGCTTAACAACTTCACTTGTCCAGGAAACTCTCATTTTCCAGGATGGCCCTAAGGTCATCCAGCTGCTTCCCCAGTTCCCCAACACGTTCACTCAGGAGCTGCACCTGGACACAATTCCTGCAGGTGTAGTCTCCAGAAGCTCCATAGGCATCCTTGACCACCCATAACCTGCAGGAAATACACTGCACCAACTTGCCTGCCATTTCTTCAGTGGACAAAAAATCACAAGTTTCAAAGATCTGGGATACCAAAAAAAATTAGAGATTGCCAAATTTTATTTGGAGAAAAAAATAAATGGACAGAATACTTTTCAACTCTTGTTTCCTTACGCAAGCATAGATAATGTGCTTTGTGTTAGTAAATCGCGATATGGACTGCTCTCCCCAGTCCTCATGTATCACAAGTGTTGATGTTGTGGCAGCTGGCACTGTCACTGAAGAATGGGGAATGTTTTATGTACAGACGAGGAGTATTCCCACACCAGGGAAAAGTAAAGGAACTCTGGTGCTCCCTGGATCACCCAGGAGGGAGTGAAGGAAGGAGTGAGCATGAGGAAGGTGAGACTTCAATGGAAACCCACCTGAATGTGGTGAGTTGGGAGAGGCAGTGAGTACAAAAGGAGAGAGGCTTTTCAAGGGAAAGTGGAACAAAGAGCCTTCCAAAGGCCTGTAAATGGGATGAGCGGAGTGTGGAGATCAGGGTATAACGGAGTGATCTGCATCAAGGTAGAGGCACAGCTGGAACATGGCTGAGGGCATTGTATCACCCGTTATCAGGAAATGGGAGCTGCCAGAAGCGGAGTGATGCAGATCTGGGAGAGGGGGTGGGGGTAACTGATGAGGAGGAGGAGGTAACACTAACAAGTCACTTGCACCGGAAGGGATAATCCCAGGTTGTTAAAGAATGCAAGGGTCATGGAGCAGGTGGCTGTAATCTATGTTGCCACCAGCTTCTGTGTGAAGAAATTGACCCTCAGGTTCCAATCAAATCTTGCCCCACTCACCTTTAACCTAAGTCTTCTTGTTCATGATTCCCCCGCGTTCGGTAAAATACCCTATCTATTCCCCTCAAGACCTTATACTCCTTTATAAGATCATTGCTCATCTTCCTGCACTCCAAAGAATAACGTTCTCGCCTACACAACCTCTCTCTGTAGCACAGGCTCACAAGTCCTGGCAACATCCTCTTCAGCTTCTCTGTGCTCTTTAAGCTTAATGACATCCTTCCTATTGCAGAGTGACCAAAACTGAACACAATACTCCAAATGCAGCCTCAAAGTCTTGTGCAACTGTAACACAATATTGCAACTTCTTTACTCAACACCCTGATTAATGAAGGTATCAAAAGCCGTTACTACCCATTCCTCAAACCTCCCTGAGAGGATGTTAGTCCTTTTCCAGTTTTGATGCACCCTGTCCCTCTTGTACAGGTCACACCTGCCCAGAAGTTATCCCAGTGATCTCATCAGCTAAAGACCTGCCTTCTGCACCAGTTCTTCAGCCATGCGTTCATCTATTCTATTGTTACCATCATTGGCATATGGCACTGAGAGGAATTTTGAGATTACACTCTGGAAGTTCTGCTTTGTAAACTTCTACCAAACTCTCTAAGTTCACCCTGTCGGATCTCACCTCTCGTTCTGCCTAGGTTGTCAGTACCATTGTGTACAGCAATCTCAGCTGTTTTCTCTCCCCTTTCACAATGTCCCGGATCCAATCCAAGACATCCCTGTCCTTGACACGTGAGAGGCAACAAACCATCCTGGGATCTCGCTCTGAGCCAAGGGGAAGTCCATCTCTTCCCCACACCACAGCTCACTGAGATGTTTCCTTGCCCTGCTGTGCATCACAGCCAACTGTGGTGCCACACCTTGGCTACTGCTGCAACTTTCCTCTGAGAGACCTACTCTGTCTGCGAGGGGAATGACCACAGGGCACTCACTCCTGCACGACCTGCCTGCACTTACTGCTCCTCCTGGTCATCCACCTCCTTCCTTTCTCTACCTGCAGTGTGACTAATTGCTAAATTCAGTCAACAAAGTTCTCCGTAAATCAAATTCTCCACGGCACTACACAGTGGGAAGCTGCAGCTGGACACAGCCTCCTGCAGGTGTTGTCAGACACACCAGAAATGTTCCCAAACTCCCACAGGAAGAGCAGACCACTGGCCTAACCTCCATAACCTTTCCTCTTGTTCTACCCTTATTAGACCTTTGATGTATATGGTCTCACTTCCACCTGACATTGCTCTGCCCATCTTATTAGATCAATATCACCATGTAACCAATCACTCTTCAGACATAAATCCAGATAGACACATTCTGTCCCAAATAAACCTCCTCACCATGGGTGGCACATTGGCGCAGTAGTACAGCTGCTGCCTCCCAATGCCAGAGACCCGGGTTTGATCCTGACTACGGGTGCTGTCTATATGGAGTTTGCACGTTCTTGCTGTGACTGCGTGTGTTTCCTCTGGATGCTCTGGTTTCCTCCCACATCCCAAAGACGTGTGGGTTTGTAGGTTAATTGTCCCTAGTGTGTAGGATAGAACTAGTGTACTGGTGATTGCTGTTCAGCACGGACTCAATGGGCCTATTCCACTCTATATCTCTGAAACTAAAAACATGTACACGTTACTGAAGGAATCACAGATCAGAGGAGCAGGACATGTCACAAGAGGGTCTGATGTCAGAAGGCAGCTGTTTTATGGATCGCTGACTGAGGGCAAACGATCAGGTGGTGACAGAACAAGTTTTAGAGATGCTCGTACAGTATTCTTGAAGCCTTTCAACATCGACACACTCCATTGGTAACAACGAACAGTGGATTGTCTTATTTGGCATACCTGCATAAAGTGTGTGCTCGGTCGTAAAGAGTTATCATGGAAACAGCCCCATTGATCAAACTCGTCCATGCTGACCAAGGTGCCTCACCTAAGTTAGTCCCATTTCCTTAGGTATGGCCCATATCCCACTAAACCTTTCCTGTCCATGTGCCTGCCCAAATGTCTTTTAAATGCTGTTATTGTACGTGCCTCAACGATCTTCTCTGGCAGTTCATTTTCCATACCTACCACCCTTTGTGTGAAGAAATTCTTATTAATTCTTTCCCCTCTCACCTTAGGCCTATGCTCTCAGGTTCTTATCCTGGGTAAAAAACTGTACATTCACCATATCCATTCCCTATGACTGATGAAAGCCAATACACTAAAACTCCTCTTTAATACCCAAACCACCCGTGATGCCACTTTCAGGGAACTACACTTTACACTAGCACTTTCACTGCTTAGTTTTTAGTTTAGTTTAGAGATACAACGAGGAAACAGTCCCATCGGCCCACTGAGTGCGCAGATGAGCAATCCCTACACATTAACACTAATCTACACACACTAGGGACAAATTACAATTATACCCCGCCAATTATCCAACAAAC
Organism: Rhinoraja longicauda; assembly: GCF_053455715.1. NCBI lineage: Eukaryota > Metazoa > Chordata > Chondrichthyes > Rajiformes > Arhynchobatidae > Rhinoraja > Rhinoraja longicauda. Next base: position 113,409 of record NW_027601401.1, read on the forward strand.
CTGTATGTCTTTGGGGTGTGGAAGGAAACCGGAGATCCTAGAGAAAACCCACACAGGTCACGGGGAGAACTTACAAACACTGTACTGACAAATACCTGTAGTCAGGATCAAACGTGGGTCTCTGGCGCTGTAAGGCAGCAACTCTACTCCCGCACCACCGCCCGATCCCTCTGCTCTACAACACTCCACAGGCCCCTGCCATTCACTGCGAAGGTTCTACCTTGGTTTGACTTTACAAAATTTAACATCTTGCACTTATCTGCATAAAACTCCATTTGCCTCTCCTCGGCCCACTTGCCCAGCAGATCAAGACCCTGCTGTAATTTTTGATAACCCTCTTTGCAATCTACGATACCACCTACTTTATTGTCATCTACAAACTTACTAATCAAGCCTTGTACACTCTCATCCAAATCGGTTGTAACCTGAGACAAGCCTCTTCATTGTCCACTATACCACCAATCTTCTCTCAACCTTATTGTTCCAAACGTGCGTTTCAAGGTAGATAAGGAAAGATACAAGGATTAGAAATTAAGGATCTAAAGTGGGGAAGGATGATATGAATGTCATGAAACAGGACCTGGCAAAAGTTGACTGGGAGCAGGTACATCCATAAACCTACCAGTCATGCCATCCAGATTCTAATTATTAATATGGCAATATGATCTCCAAAGCAGCTTCTGTGATAATGACACTATTTGCATGCTCTCACAATCAAAGCACTCAGACTGGCACACAAATAATTCTATTTACCTTACAGGCGTTTGGTGGCCACCTAAGTGCCAGAACATTATCGGTAGGATCTCCCAAGTTAGATTTGCTATAAAACAAAAGTGTTTTCATTAACGGATCTGTGAACTGGCCACACGAGGAAGTGCTGATAGAGCAAATAGTAATTGGCGGTACAGCCCCCATTCACCTACTGCATATAAACCACCACAACACGCACTCACCTGGTAACTCCAGAGATGGGGGTAGAGATGTCAAAGGGAGGGAAAGAGTCAGAGTGGTCTAGGTGGGAGCAGAGTCAAAGTGGCAGCAGGGGTCATGAAATGTTTACATTCCATCTGAGTACACCAATCCAGTCATCTAGGTAGACAGAGCTCGGTTCAGTTTAGTTTATTGTCACATGTATCGAGGTACAGTGAAAAGCAGTGAAAAGTGACCAAAGGCAGCAGATCAAAACACCATCCACAATCCCCTCAGCCCCACACTTTCTGAACTTGGACGTTTCCTCACTTGCTTCCAATCCACTCACCACCCTCCCATTCATCTAGGCTGAATCAATGTAAATGCTGCATTCTCCAAGTTTATAATGTGAAGGTGTTTCTGGGGCTACTTGGATTATGAATCCAAATCAGGTCTTACATTGTTCTATCCATGGTCTATAAAGAATATCAAGCCAATAATGAATACTCTCCACATTCCTAGATGTGTGCACTTCCAATGATACTCGGAATGCTTGACTCATGTCTAGATGACCAAGGCGAATAACGCATTTAATGAGCACCCAGTCTATTCACACCCTCCACAGTGATACACCATGGCTGCAGTGTGTCCAGATTAAACTCCATCAGTCGTTTCTCTGCACATATTTTCAACCTTTCTATATCCTGCTGAATCATTCGTCAAGCCTCCTCACTATCCATAACTGCACCAATTAGGCAGCATCTCTGGAGAAAAGGAATAGATGATGTTTCAGGCTGAGTGAGAGTGTCAGTCCGAAGAAGGATTTCGACCCGATACGTCACCTAGACGTTTCTCCGGAGATGCTGCCAGACCAGCTCAGTCTTTACATATGCATGGGCGCAATCCCTTGTTAGGACAGGACGAGGCACTGGCACCTCAGGCTTGACCCGGCCACTTGGCCTTAGTCTCAGTGGAAGTGCTGGCTGTCTCGGATTTTTTCCTGACAGCCCAGTCTTGACCACACAATGGTACTGGCAGTCTCAGTTTTGTCCCAGTAACTCAGTCTTCCTCGGACTTGTGACAGGGGAACACAGCTAGCAGGGAGCCCTGCCCCTTGCCCCTTGCCCCTTGCCCCTTGCCCCTTGCCCCTTGCCCCTTGCCCCTTGCCCCTTGCCCCTTGCCCCTTGCCCCTTGCCTTTCCCTTTCCCACACTCTCCCTTTTCGCTAGAATGCCAAGGTTTATAGGGAACAGGCTGAAAAGGTTCTGGTGACCAAACCAATAAAAGCTAATTGCCCCCGCTGTTACCAATGATGCTGAGAATTGCCTCTCCTGGCCTGTCAGCCAATGAGAGGGATCAGAGCGGCATCTGAAGGAGGGGTCCCTCTCACATTGTGCACATCAACTTTGAATTCAATCTATCAAGTCTCTGTGGATCTCATGTACTTTAGCTTTTACATCAGCCTACCATGAAGGCCTGTGTTGAAAACTTTACTAAAATCCATTTATTCAACACCCATTGCCCTACGTTCAATCATCTTTGTCACCTCCTCAAAAAACTCAACCAATTTTTTAAGATATCATCTCCCCCTCCCAAAGTCATGATGACTATCCCTAAAAAGACTTATTATGGATAGATTAGGATTCTATCCCTAAAAATCTTCTCCACCAATTTTTCTACCACAGCCTCACCATCCTATGAATTACCTGTTTTGTCTCTATTTCCTGCCTCAAATGAAGGAATTGCAATGGGGTACCTGCAGAACTTTGGGATCTTGCATGTGGCTAAAGAGGATACAAAGATCTTTGTCAAGGCCCCAGCAGTCTCCACTCTTGTATTTTCAATGATCTGGGATAGATCCCATGAGGCGCTGGGGAGTTATCCACTATATTATTCTTCTAGAAAACAATACCTGTGCCACAGTGGCCCAAGGGCGATACAGTGACACAGCTGGTAGAGCTGCTGCCTCACAGTGCCCAGGACCAAAGTTTGATCCTGACCTTGGATGCTGCCAGTGTTGAGTTTGCCTATTCTCCCTGTTCCTACATCCCAAAGACATGCGGGTTTGTAGGTTATTTGGCTTCCGTAAATTGCCCCTGATGTGTAGGAAGTACATGAGAAAGCAGGATAGCATGGAATTAGTGTGTATGGGTGATCAATGGTCGGAATGGACATGGAGAGCCAACGAGCCTGTTTCCATGCTGTATCTCTGAACTAAAGCAGATTAAACCTCCTCCTTCTTGATCACATGTCCCTAGAATATCAATATACCCCTCCCTGATCGCACGATTCTCTCCTTGGTGAATGCAGGTGCAAAGTACTCATTTAGTACCTCGCCCATTTCCAGATCCAAGCATAAATTCTCCAATTTATCCTTGACTGCTCCAATCCTCTATCTAGTTACCCACTTGTTTGTCAACAATGGGTAAAATATCTTGGGATTCTCCTTAATCCTACTTGCCATGGGAGTTTCATTTTCCTCCTATTGTCTACATTTCTCAAAGGGCCCAATTTCAGCTTCCTCAAACTTCCTTTTTCTTTTTGACTAAACTTGCAGCATCTCTTGACATCCAAGGATCCTGAGCCTTGCTATTCTTGCCTTCCGTCCTCTCTCCCCAGCACGTGCCTAATACTGATGTCATTAGCCTCACCTCAATGTAGCACATTCCCCGAAGGTCCAGGCTTATCCTTGTCCGTAACTTACTGCAAATATATGGAGTTGTGTTTACTGTTCCCAATATGCTCCTGCATTGAAACTCCAATCAGCTGGCCAGGCTCATTTCCCAATACAAGGTCCAGTATGGTCCCTTCCCTGGTTGGATCTAGATATTGTCAAGAAACCCTCCTAGATGCACCTACAAAAATTCTGCCTCATCTAAGCTTGTGGCACCACCGGAGACCGAGTCCATATTGGGAAAATTAAAGTCACCCACTACAACTCACCCTCTGCTTCTACATCTTTCCCATATATCTGTTCCAGGGGTTTACTTGGACACTATAACATGACACAGTTGCATCAGTCACTTCTCCAGCTGTGATTTTTGTTTGATATAAAGGGTGTCAGGGGAAAGTTCAGAGCAACTTGCAATGAAACAGGACAGGATTGGTGCGTAAGATTCAAAATGGTGGCGGTTGCAGTAAAAGAACGGTGCTGCTGGGGTCTTTCCTCCCACACCTTCGGCAGCACTCTGTGCTCAAGGTTGATTGCGGGGTGGCACCCTGGGGATCGAAGGCTGAGCAGTGGCCGTGTGAGGCGAGGGACGACATGTTTATGGGTGGATGTCCCCTGGTCAAAGTGTCGGTGGAGTGGGCCACTGGAGGCCCTGCAGCAGCCGGGGGCTCGAGTGGCTCAGGTGCCGCACTAAGAGGCCGAGTGCGTGGATCAGAACCAGCCTGCTGCAGCACGGAGTGGCGGAGCAGGGGTGGAGGACTTTGATAACATCGTCTGGCCAGATCGGCCGCTGCAACTCCAATGCAGTGCCGCCACTAGGACAACTGGCCTTTATGGCCAAGTTCGGACTCAACATTTTAAACAACCTTGGACTTCAATCTTACAAATAGCGCTGGAAATGTGGTGTGCCTTGTGTAATGCCTGTAACAGTGTTATCTACTATTCCTACACTCTTGTACTTAAGTATGTTTGTGTCTTTGTATAGTAAGATTCTTACTCAAGTGTACGTACCTAGTTACATGTGACAATAAAGTACCATTTAACCACTGGATCAGTAAACATTGAGGTGAGCTGCATTCTGAGTTGGAGACTTAAAGTTAAGAATTAAAGCTGTGCAAACCCATTAGGGCACAGAGGAATGGTCAGTGCATTGTATTTTGTAACATTTTATCTTGCATCATTTTAACTTTCTTGTAAAATTTAATCGCACATTTTATTACGTATTTTATGCCATAATAGTTTTTGATATTTACTTCCAATAAACATTTTAAAGACTAACATCTATAAGTTGAGTACTTTGAGAGTGTTGGCTGGTTTTACCGCCCAGACCGCACTGAGCCTGCACTCCCTGGAATTTAGAAGGATGTGGGGGGGACCTGATTGAAACATCGAATAGTGAAAGGATTGGATAGAGTAGATGTGGAGAGGATGTTTCCACTAGTGAGAGAGTCTAGGAACAGAGGTCGTAGCCTCAGAATAAAAGGACGTCCATTTAGGAAGCTGAGGAGGAATTTCTTTACTCAAAGGGTGGTGAATCCACGGAATTCTTTGCCATAGAAGGCTGTGGAGGCCAGGTCGATGAATATTTTTAAGGTGGAGGTAGATAGACTCTTGATTAGTACGAGTGACAGGCTTATGAGGATAAGGCAGGAGAATGGGGTTGAGAGGGAGCCATGATTGAATGGCAGTTGATCAGCCATGATTGAATGGCAGAGTGGACTTGATGGGCTGATTAGCCTCATTCAGCTATCACTCATGAACAGATGGGATTAATCCAGACACAATGGAAAGAAAAAGCTCCCCTTACCAGTAATCCTGACTGTACTCACCCAGAACAGCTGGCTGCCACCAGGAAGAGGAGCAGGAGGAATGGCAGACCCATGTCACGGCGGAGACAGTTGTAGGCTATTGTAGCTGTAATGCACAGTGGGATGCTCAGGCTTTATACATCCCCAGGCTGCAGGCTCATGAGATCAGATGGGGCTGTGGTCACACAGGCTTCCTATACGACATGTTCCAACCACAAGTTCTTGCAACTACCAGAGGTACACTCCCTGCTCTTACCACAGGCACCAGAGCCTGCAGCAGAATAGGACAATAATGATAAACAGTCAAAATGATCAACATGCCCTAGAATATCAATATACCCCTCCGTGATTGCACTATTCTCTCCTTGATGAATACAGGTGCAAAGTACTCATTTAGTAACTCACCCATTTTCGGGGAATCCATGCATAAATTCTCTTATTTACCTTTGACTGTTCCAATCCCCTCCTTAGTTACCCACTTATTTGTCAACAATGAATAAAATATCTTGGGGTTCTCCTTAATCCAACTTGCCATGGAAGTTTTGTTTTCTTCTTATTGTCTACATTTCTCAAGGGCCCAATTTCAGTTTCCTCATCCTTTCATATGCTTCTTTTTTTCTTTTTGACTAAACTTGTCATCGAAGGTTCGTGAGCCTTGCCATTCTTGCCTTTCATCCTGTCTCCCCAGCTCATGCCTAATACTGATGTCATTGGCATCTTCTCAACTTAGCACTCTCCTCCAAGGTCCAGATTTATCCTTATCCGTAACTTTCAGAAAACATATGGAGTTGTGTTTACTGTTCCTGCATTGAAACTCCAATCAGCAGGCCAGGCTCATTTCCCAATACAGGGTCCAGTATGGTCCCTTCCCTGGTTGGATCTAGATATTGTCAAGAAACCCTCCTAGATGCACCTACAAAAATTCTGCCCAATCTAAGTTTGTGGCACCAAGGTGAGTTAAGTCCATATTGGAAAAATTAAAGTCACCCACTGCAACTCCTCTGTTGCTTTTACATTTTTCCCATATATCTGTTCCGGGAGTTTTCTTGGACACAATATTATTCTTCTAGAAAACAATACCTGTGCCACAGTGGCCCAAGGGCGACACAGTGACACAGCTGGTAGAGCTGCTGCCTCACAGTGCCCAGGACCAAAGTTTGATCCTGACCTTGGATGCTGCCAGTGTTGAGTTTGCCTATTCTCCCTTTTCCTACATCCCAAAGACATGCGGGTTTGTAGGTTATTTGGCTTCCGTAAATTGCCCCTGATGTGTAGGAAGTACATGAGAAAGCAGGATAGCATGGAATTAGTGTGTATGGGTGATCAATGGTCGGAATGGACATGGAGAGCCAACGAGCCTGTTTCCATGCTGTATCTCTGAACTAAAGCAGATTAAACCTCCTCCTTCTTGATCACATGTCCCTAGAATATCAATATCCCCTCCATGATCGCACTATTCTCTCCTTGCTGAATGCAGGTGCAAAGTACTCAGGAGGAATGGCAGACCCATGTCACGGCGGAGGCAGTTGTAGGCTATTGTAGCTGTAATGCACAGTGGGATGCTCAGGCTTTATACATCCCCAGGCTGCAGGCCTGAGATCATGAGATCAGACAGGCTTCCTATACGACATGTTCCAACCACAAGTTCTTGCAACTACCAGAGGTACACTCCCTGCTCTTACCACAGGCACCAGAGCCTGCAGCAGAATAGGACAATAATGATAAACAGTCAAAATGATCAACATGCCCTAGAATATCAATATACCCCTCCGTGATTGCACTATTCTCTCCTTGATGAATACAGGTGTGTAAGGGGTTTCTGCGCCGAGCTTTCGCCCGACCTAAGGTCCCCGTGCCTTGCTCTGATCCCTTGACCAGGCCGTGCACACTGGTTCCCCGTGAGTGGTTCGACCCACTCACCCCTTACGGTTCTAGACACTGGGCTTAGATGCAGGAGCTCTTATAGTGCAGAAAAAATTCAACCAGACCAGATTTCAAAACCAGGGTTGAAATGAAAAGGCTTTTATTCAGCACTTGGGACTATTGTCCATGAATATATTTATACAGTTCTATAAGACATATCTATAATACACATACCGAATACATGAATACCTTTGATTTATTAATCACGAAACGCACAGTTCACAAGACATATACCCGAATACCCTTTTCGCTGAAAACTTAAAAACACACAGTTCCACGAGACATATATCCGAATACCTTCTTCGCTGAATTCTTGAAACACACAGTTCCACAAAACATATACACGAATACCCTTTTACTTATAATAATAATAATAATAATAATACATTTTATTTATATAGCGCTTTTCATATACTCAAAGACGCTTTACAGAGATTTTGAGAACATAGGGAAATTAATAAATAGATAAATAAGTAAATAAATAAATGAACAGAGAAAGGAGACAGTAGGTGAGGTGACCTTCAGTGGTTCTTATGAATTCTTAAACACAGTTCTGCAAGACACATACACGACTGTAAGATGGGGAACGTACGACGCATCGCAACCTTGACCAACCCATATTTTAATACACACCCAACGTTTATTCACAACCACCCTCCCCTCTACACTAAACTATGTCCAGGATATGTAGGATTTGGAGTGCATGCTCACCATGGGGCTATTACTGGGGTTACTGGCTGTTCGTTTTGCAGTATTTCTTCTCCAGTTGCGTGCCTGTTCCTCCCTCTTGCATCCGTTCTTCTTTCCGACTTTCTTCTTGACTTCAGTTGACTTCGAACCCGGTTTTCTCTGCGCTTCTTGACTGTGTCTGTCTTGACTGCTTGCGTTCCCTGCAGGTTTTCTTCTCGAGTTGACTTCACTTATTCACCCAAAAGTAGTGGCCAGTTATACTGTTTCTGACCCGTCCTATCTCCCGCCAGATCTTGGAATCTCTTTGTTCAAAAAGATATGTATGAGGTTTTCTTCTGATCTGCGCTTATGTTCGGGGATACCGGGGATGGCCAGACGGTGTTAATTGGGATTTCGTTGTGAGGTGATGGGTGTTAACTGGTTTCCCATCACCTACCAGGTAGTTTTCTATGGGCTATTGTGCCCCCTCACTGAGATGAACTGTTTAGGTCGGCTTGGGGCATTGTGAGTATGCTGATGTCAGCGCCCCAGTGTCTGGACTCCGACCTGGTTTCGTAGGTTTCTGCATGGCCAATACCCATCCTTTGTTCTGGCCGTAGCTTTGCAGAAACCTAGAGACTGGGTTGTAAGGTTTTTTACCTTTTGTGGCTGGTCACGAGGTCCTGCAGCCATTTTAGGACCCACAGATTGTGACATCCTTTGGTAAACTGACTGCAGCCTTTCTCCGCTATCAGCCCCAGTCTCCTGTTTAAAATGTCCAAACTGCAGCTCTTTGGTTTTGTGTTGATTTCAGAATGAGGGAAAACTTCTCAAATCTTACAGGTGCAAAGTACTCATTTAGTAACTCACCCATTTTCGGTGAATCCATGCATAAATTCTCTAATTTACCTTTGACTGTTCCAATCCCCTCCTTAGTTACCCACTTATTTGTCAACAATGAATAAAATATCTTGGGATTCTCCTTAATCCAACTTGCCATGGAAGTTTTGTTTTCTTCTTATTGTCTACATTTCTCAAGGGCCCAATTTCAGTTTCCTCATCCTTACATATGCTTCTTTTTTTCTTTTTGACTAAACTTGTCATCGAAGGTTCGTGAGCCTTGCCATTCTTGCCTTTCATCCTGTCTCCCCAGCTCATGCCTAATACTGATGTCATTGGCATCTTCTCAACTTAGCACTCTCCTCCAAGGTCCAGATTTATCCTTATCCGTAACTTTCAGAAAACATATGGAGTTGTGTTTACTGTTCCCAATATGCTCCTGCATTGAAACTCCAATCAGCTGGCCAGGCTCATTTCCCAATACAGGGTCCAGTATGGTCCCTTCCCTGGTTGGATCTAGATATTGTCAAGAAACCCTCCTAGATGCACCTACAAAAATTCTGCCCCATCTAAGTTTGTGGCACCAAGGGGAGTTAAGTCCATATTGGAAAAATTAAAGTCACCCACTGCAACTCCTCTGTTGCTTTTACATTTTTCCCATATATCTGTTCCGGGAGTTTTCTTGGACACAATATTATTCTTCTAGAAAACAATACCTGTGCCATAGTGGCCCAAGGGCGACACAGTGACACAGCTGGTAGAGCTGCTGCCTCACAGTGCCCAGGACCAAAGTTTGATCCTGACCTTGGATGCTGCCAGTGTTGAGTTTGCCTATTCTCCCTGTTCCTACATCCCAAAGACATGCGGGTTTGTAGGTTATTTGGCTTCCGTAAATTGCCCCTGATGTGTAGGAAGTACATGAGAAAGCAGGATAGCATGGAATTAGTGTGTATGGGTGATCAATGGTCGGAATGGACATGGAGAGCCAACGAGCCTGTTTCCATGCTGTATCTCTGAACTAAAGCAGAGTAAACCTCCTCCTTCTTGATCACATGTCCCTAGAATATCAATATACCCCTCCCTGATCGCACTATTCTCTCCTTGGTGAATGCAGGTGCAAAGTACTCAGGAGGAATGGCAGACCCATGTCACGGCGGAGACAGTTGTAGGCTATTGTAGCTGTAATGCACAGTGGGATGCTCAGGCTTTATACATCCCCAGGCTGCAGGCTCATGAGATCAGATGGGGCTGTGGTCACACAGGCTTCCTATACGACATGTTCCAACCACAAGTTCTTGCAACTACCAGAGGTACACTCCCTGCTCTTACCACAGGTACCAGAGCCTGCAGCAGAATAGGACAATAATGATAAACAGTCAAAATGATCAACATGCCCTAGAATATCAATATACCCCTCCGTGATTGCACTATTCTCTCCTTGGTGAATACAGGTGCAAAGTACTCATTTAGTAACTCACCCATTTTCGGTGAATCCATGCATAAATTCTCTTATTTACCTTTGACTGTTCCAATCCCCTCCTTAGTTACCCACTTATTTGTCAACAATGAATAAAATATCTTGGGATGCTCCTTAATCCAACCTGCCATGGAAGTTTTGTTTTCTTCTTATTGTCTACATTTCTCAAGGGCCCAATTTCAGTTTCCTCATCCTTACATATGCTTCTTTTTTTCTTTTTGACTAAACTTGTCATCGAAGGTTCGTGAGCCTTGCCATTCTTGCCTTTCATCCTGTCTCCCCAGCTCATGCCTAATACTGATGTCATTGGCATCTTCTCAACTTAGCACTCTCCTCCAAGGTCCAGATTTATCCTTATCCGTAACTTTCAGAAAACATATGGAGTTGTGTTTACTGTTCCCAATATGCTCCTGCATTGAAACTCCAATCAGCTGGCCAGGCTCATTTCCCAATACAGGGTCTAGTATGGTCCCTTCCCTGGTTGGATCTAGATATTGTCAAGAAACCCTCCTAGATGCACCTACAAAAGTTTTGCCCCATCTAAGTTTGTGGCACCAAGGGGAGTTAAGTCCATATTGGAAAAATTAAAGTCACCCACTGCAACTCCTCTGTTGCTTTTACATTTTTCCCATATATCTGTTCCGGGAGTTTTCTTGGACACAATATTATTCTTCTAGAAAACAATACCTGTGCCACAGTGGCCCAAGGGCGACACAGTGACACAGCTGGTAGAGCTGCTGCCTCACAGGGCCCAGGACCAAAGTTTGATCCTGACCTTGGATGCTGCCAGCGTTGAGTTTGCCTATTCTCCCTGTTCCTACATCCCAAAGACATGCGGGTTTGTAGGTTATTTGGCTTCCGTAAATTGCCCCTGATGTGTAGGAAGTACATGAGAAAGCAGGATAGCATGGAATTAGTGTGTATGGGTGATCAATGGTCAGAATGGACATGGAGAGCCAACGAGCCTGTTTCCATGCTGTATCTCTGAACTAAAGCAGAGTAAACCTCCTCCTTCTTGATCACATGTCCCTAGAATATCAATATACCCCTCCCTGATCGCACTATTCTCTCCTTGGTGAATGCAGGTGCAAAGTACTCAGGAGGAATGGCAGACCCATGTCACGGCGGAGACAGTTGTAGGCTATTGTAGCTGTAATGCACAGTGGGATGCTCAGGCTTGATACATCCCCAGGCTGCAGGCTCATGAGATCAGATGGGGCTGTGGTCACACAGGCTTCCTATACGACATGTTCCAACCACAAGTTCTTGCAACTACCAGAGGTACACTCCCTGCTCTTACCATAGGCACCAGAGCCTGCAGCAGAATAGGACAATAATGATAAACAGTCAAAATGATCAACATGCCCTAGAATATCAATATACCCCTCCGTGATTGCACTATTCTCTCCTTGGTGAATATAGGTGCAAAGTACTCATTTAGTAACTCACCCATTTTCGGTGAATCCATGCATAAATTCTCTTATTTACCTTTGACTGTTCCAATCCCCTCCTTGGTTACCCACTTATTTGTCAACAATGAATAAAATATCTTGGGATTCTCCTTAATCCAACTTGCCATGGAAGTTTTGTTTTCTTCTTATTGTCTACATTTCTCAAGGGCCCAATTTCAGTTTCCTCATCCTTACATATGCTTCTTTTTTTCTTTTTGACTAAACTTGTCATCGAAGGTTCGTGAGCCTTGCCATTCTTGCCTTTCATCCTGTCTCCCCAGCTCGTGCCTAATACTGATGTCATTGGCATCTTCTCAACTTAGCACTCTCCTCCAAGGTCCAGATATATCCTTATCCGTAACTTTCAGAAAACATATGGAGTTGTGTTTACTGTTCCCAATATGCTCCTGCATTGAAACTCCAATCAGCTGGCCAGGCTCATTTCTCAATACAGGGTCCAGTATGGTCCCTTCCCTGGTTGGATCTAGATATTGTCAAGAAACCCTCCTAGATGCACCTACAAAAATTCTGCCCCATCTAAGTTTGTGGCACCAAGGGGAGTTAAGTCCATATTGGAAAAATTAAAGTCACCCACAGCAACTCCTCTGTTGCTTTTACATTTTTCCCATATATCTGTTCCGGGAGTTTTCTTGGACACAATATTATTCTTCTAGAAAACAATACCTGTGCCACAGTGGCCCAAGGGCGACACAGTGACACAGCTGGTAGAGCTGCTGCCTCACAGGGCCCAGGACCAAAGTTTGATCCTGACCTTGGATGCTGCCAGTGTTGAGTTTGCCTATTCTCCCTGTTCCTACATCCCAAAGACATGCGGGTTTGTAGGTTATTTGGCTTCCGTAAATTGCCCCTGATGTGTAGGAAGTACATGAGAAAGCAGGATAGCATGGAATTAGTGTGTATGGGTGATCAATGGTCAGAATGGACATGGAGAGCCAACGAGCCTGTTTCCATGCTGTATCTCTGAACTAAAGCAGAGTAAACCTCCTCCTTCTTGATCACATGTCCCTAGAATATCAATATACCCCTCCCTGATCGCACTATTCTCTCCTTGGTGAATGCAGGTGCAAAGTACTCAGGAGGAATGGCAGACCCATGTCACGGCGGAGACAGTTGTAGGCTATTGTAGCTGTAATGCACAGTGGGATGCTCAGGCTTTATACATCCCCAGGCTGCAGGCTCATGAGATCAGATGGGGCTGTGGTCACACAGGCTTCCTATACGACATGTTCCAACCACAAGTTCTTGCAACTACCAGAGGTACACTCCCTGCTCTTACCACAGGCACCAGAGCCTGCAGCAGAATAGGACAATAATGATAAACAGTCAAAATGATCAACATGCCCTAGAATATCAATATACCCCTCCGTGATTGCACTATTCTCTCCTTGGTGAATATAGGTGCAAAGTACTCATTTAGTAACTCACCCATTTTCGGTGAATCCATGCATAAATTCTCTTATTTACCTTTGACTGTTCCAATCCCCTCCTTGGTTACCCACTTATTTGTCAACAATGAATAAAATATCTTGGGATTCTCCTTAATCCAACTTGCCATGGAAGTTTTGTTTTCTTCTTATTGTCTACATTTCTCAAGGGCCCAATTTCAGTTTCCTCATCCTTACATATGCTTCTTTTTTTCTTTTTGACTAAACTTGTCATCGAAGGTTCGTGAGCCTTGCCATTCTTGCCTTTCATCCTGTCTCCCCAGCTCATGCCTAATACTGATGTCATTGGCATCTTCTCAACTTAGCACTCTCCTCCAAGGTCCAGATATATCCTTATCCGTAACTTTCAGAAAACATATGGAGTTGTGTTTACTGTTCCCAATATGCTCCTGCATTGAAACTCCAATCAGCTGGCCAGGCTCATTTCTCAATACAGGGTCCAGTATGGTCCCTTCCCTGGTTGGATCTAGATATTGTCAAGAAACCCTCCTAGATGCACCTACAAAAATTCTGCCCCATCTAAGTTTGTGGCACCAAGGGGAGTTAAGTCCATATTGGAAAAATTAAAGTCACCCACAGCAACTCCTCTGTTGCTTTTACATTTTTCCCATATATCTGTTCCGGGAGTTTTCTTGGACACAATATTCTTCTTCTAGAAAACAATACCTGTGCCACAGTGGCCCAAGGGCGACACAGTGACACAGCTGGTAGAGCTGCTGCCTCACAGTGCCCAGGACCAAAGTTTGATCCTGACCTTGGATGCTGCCAGTGTTGAGTTTGCCTATTCTCCCTGTTCCTACATCCCAAAGACATGCGGGTTTGTAGGTTATTTGGCTTCCGTAAATTGCCCCTGATGTGTAGGAAGTACATGAGAAAGCAGGATAGCATGGAATTAGTGTGTATGGGTGATCAATGGTCGGAATGGACATGGAGAGCCAACAAGCCTGTTTCCATGCTGTATCTCTGAACTAAAGCAGAGTAAACCTCCTCCTTCTTGATCACATGTCCCTAGAATATCAATATACCCCTCCCTGATCGCACTATTCTCTCCTTGGTGAATGCAGGTGCAAAGTACTCAGGAGGAATGGCAGACCCATGTCACGGCGGAGACAGTTGTAGGCTATTGTAGCTGTAATGCACAGTGGGATGCTCAGGCTTTATACATCCCCAGGCTGCAGGCTCATGAGATCAGATGGGGCTGTGGTCACACAGGCTTCCTATACGACATGTTCCAACCACAAGTTCTTGCAACTACCAGAGGTACACTCCCTGCTCTTACCACAGGCACCAGAGCCTGCAGCAGAATAGGACAATAATGATAAACAGTCAAAATGATCAACATGCCCTAGAATATCAATATACCCCTCCGTGATTGCACTATTCTCTCCTTGGTGAATACAGGTGCAAAGTACTCATTTAGTAACTCACCCATTTTCGGTGAATCCATGCATAAATTCTCTTATTTACCTTTGACTGTTCCAATCCCCTCCTTAGTTACCCACTTATTTGTCAACAATGAATAAAATATCTTGGGGTTCTCCTTAATCCAACTTGCCATGGAAGTTTTGTTTTCTTCTTATTGTCTACATTTCTCAAGGGCCCAATTTCAGTTTCCTCATCCTTTCATATGCTTCTTTTTTTCTTTTTGACTAAACTTGTCATCGAAGGTTCGTGAGCCTTGCCATTCTTGCCTTTCATCCTGTGTCCCCAGCTCATGCCTAATACTGATGTCATTGGCATCTTCTCAACTTAGCACTCTCTTCCAAGGTCCAGATTTATCCTTATCCATAACTTTCAGAAAACATATGGAGTTGTGTTTACTGTTCCCAATATGCTCCTGCATTGAAACTCCAATCAGCTGGCCAGGCTCATTTCCCAATACAGGGTCCAGTATGGTCCCTTCCCTGGTTGGATCTAGATATTGTCAAGAAACCCTCCTAGATGCACCTACAAAAATTCTGCCCCATCTAAGTTTGTGGCACCAAGGGGAGTTAAGTCCATATTGGAAAAATTAAAGTCACCCACTGCAACTCCTCTGTGGCTTTTACATTTTTCCCATATATCTGTTCCGGTAAGTTTTCTTGGACACAATATTCTTCTTCTAGAAAACAATACCTGTGCCACAGTGGCCCAAGGGCGACACAGTGACACAGCTGGTAGAGCTGCTGCCTCACAGTGCCCAGGACCAAAGTTTGATCCTGACCTTGGATGCTGCCAGTGTTGAGTTTGCCTATTCTCCCTGTTCCTACATCCCAAAGACATGCGGGTTTGTAGGTTATTTGGCTTCCGTAAATTGCCCCTGATGTGTAGGAAGTACATGAGAAAGCAGGATAGAATGGAATTAGTGTATATGGGTGATCAATGGTCGGAATGGACATGGAGAGCCAACGAGCCTGTTTCCATGCTGTATCTCTGAACTAAAGCAGAGTAAACCTCCTCCTTCTTGATCACATGTCCCTAGAATATCAATATACCCCTCCCTGATCGCACTATTCTCTCCTTGGTGAATGCAGGTGCAAAGTACTCAGGAGGAATGGCAGACCCATGTCACGGCGGAGACAGTTGTAGGCTATTGTAGCTGTAATGCACAGTGGGATGCTCAGGCTTTATACATCCCCAGGCTGCAGGCTCATGAGATCAGATGGGGCTGTGGTCACACAGGCTTCCTATACGACATGTTCCAACCACAAGTTCTTGCAACTACCAGAGGTCCACTCCCTGCTCTTACCACAGGCACCAGAGCCTGCAGCAGAATAGGACAATAATGATAAACAGTCAAAATGATCAACATAACATAACATAACATAACAACACTTTATTGTCACTCGGCACAACACCGAGCGAAATTTCAGCAGTCACACAAAATACAGCAAAAAGAAAAGAACACAGGACACCCGACCCCAACACAAACATCCATCACAGTGACTCCAAACACCCCCTCACTGTGATGGAGGCAACAAAACTTCCCCTCTCCTCCCCCCGCACCCACGGACAGGCAGCTCGACCCCTACCGAGGCAACCGACACGCACAGCCCCCGCAAGGGGATGGAAGGCCCCCCGGCCGAGCCGCCCCGGGCACCGAAACGTCCCGCGGCCACACCGGGCGATGTTAAGTCCAACGGCCGAGCCGCACCGGGCACTGAAACGTCCCGCGGCCGAACAGCGCTGACGATGTTAAGTCCAGCGGCCAAGCCGCACCGGGCACTGAAACGTCCCGCGGCCACACCGGGCGATGTTAAGTCCAGCGGCCAAGCCGCACCGGGCATTGAAACGTCCCGCGGCCGAGCCGCACCGGGCACTGAAACGTCCCGCGGCCACACCGGGCACTGAAACGTCCCGCGGCCACACCGGGCGATGTTAAGTCCAGCGGCCGAGCCGCACCGGGCACTGAAACGTCCCGCGGCCGAGCCGCACCGGGCACTGAAACGTCCCGCGGCCGCACCGGGCGATGTTAAGTCCAGCGGCCGAGCCGCACCGGGCACTGAAACGTCCCGCGGCCGAGCTGCGCCGGCAATGTTAAGGCCCGCAGCCGAGCCGCACCGGGCACTGAAACGTCCCGCAGCCGAGCTGCGCCGGCAATGTTAAGGCCCGCAGCCGAGCCGCACCGGGCACTGAAACGTCCCGCAGCCGAGCTGCGCCGGCAATGTTAAGGCCCGCAGCCGAGCCGCGCCCCGGGGAAGAGACCTAATAAAATAAAGGTTTCCCCCCGCCCCACCCCCCCACCCCACCCCACACCCCCACCACACACCCCCACCACACATACACAGCCAAAAACAGAAACAAAAACCATCCCAACACCGACACAAACAAAAAAAAAGAAAAAAAGACAACAGACTGCCAGAGAGCCGCAGCCGTTAGGCGCAGCCAACTCCTCCCATGCCCTAGAATATCAATATACCCCTCCGTGATTGCACTATTCTCTCCTTGGTGAATACAGGTGCAAAGTACTCATTTAGTAACTCACCCATTTTCGGGGAATCCATGCATAAATTCTCTTATTTACCTTTGACTGTTCCAATCCCCTCCTTAGTTACCCACTTATTTGTCAACAATGAATAAAATATCTTGGGATTCTCCTTAATCCAACTTGCCATGGAAGTTTTGTTTTCTTCTTATTGTCTACATTTCTCAAGGGCCCAATTTCAGTTTCCTCATCCTTACATATGCTTCTTTTTTTCTTTTTGACTAAACTTGTCATCGAAGGTTCGTGAGCCTTGCCATTCTTGCCTTTCATCCTGTCTCCCCAGCTCATGCCTAATACTGATGTCATTGGCATCTTCTCAACTTAGCACTCTCCTCCAAGGTCCAGTTTTATCCTTATCCGTAACTTTCAGAAAACATATTGGAGTTGTGTTTACTGTTCCCAATATGCTCCTGCATTGAAACTCCAATCAGCTGGCCAGGCTCATTTCCCAATATAGGGTCCAGTATGGTCCCTTCCCTGGTTGGATCTAGATATTGTCAAGAAACCCTCCTAGATGCACCTACAAAAATTCTGCCCCATCTAAGTTTGTGGCACCAAGGGGAGTTAAGTCCATATTGGAAAAATTAAAGTCACCCACAGCAACTCCTCTGTTGCTTTTACATTTTTCCCATATATCTGTTCCGGGAGTTTTCTTGGACACAATATTCTTCTTCTAGAAAACAATACCTGTGCCACATTGGCCCAAGGGCGACACAGTGACACAGCTGGTAGAGCTGCTGCCTCACAGTGCCCAGGACCAAAGTTTGATCCTGACCTTGGATGCTGCCAGTGTTGAGTTTGCCTATTCTCCCTGTTCCTACATCCCAAAGACATGCGGGTTTGTAGGTTATTTGGCTTCCGTAAATTGCCCCTGATGTGTAGGAAGTACATGAGAAAGCAGGATAGCATGGAATTAGTGTGTATGGGTGATCAATGGTCGGAATGGACATGGAGAGCCAACGAGCCTGTTTCCATGCTGTATCTCTGAACTAAAGCAGAGTAAACCTCCACCTTCTTGATCACATGTACCTAGAATATCAATATACCCCTCCCTGATCGCACTATTCTCTCCTTGGTGAATGCAGGTGCAAAGTACTCAGGAGGAATGGCAGACCCATAGAAACATAGACATAGAAAATAGGTGCAGGAGTGGGCCATTCGGCCCTTCGAGCCTGCACCGCCATTCAATATGATCATGGCTGATCATTCAGCTCAGTAGCCTGTACCTGCCTTCTCTCCATACCCCCTGATCCCTTTAGCAAAAAGGGCCACATTTAACTCCCTCTTAAATATAGCCAATGAACTGGCCTCAACTACCTTCTGTGGCAGAGAATTCCACAGACTCACCACTCTCTGTGTGAAGAAATGTTTTGTTTTCCCATGTCACGGCGGAGACAGTTGTAGGCTAGTGTAGCTGTAATGCACAGTGGGATGCTCAGGCTTTATACATCCCCAGGCTGCAGGCTCATGAGATCAGATGGGGCTGTGGTCACACAGGCTTCCTATACGACATGTTCCAACCACAAGTTCTTGCAACTACCAGAGGTACACTCCCTGCTCTTACCACAGGCACCAGAGCCTGCAGCAGAATAGGACAATAATGATAAACAGTCAAAATGATCAACATGCCCTAGAATATCAATATACCCCTCCGTGATTGCACTATTCTCTCCTTGGTGAATACAGGTGCAAAGTACTCATTTAGTAACTCACCCGTTTTCGGTGAATCCATGCATAAATTCTCTTATTTACCTTTGACTGTTCCAATCCCCTCCTTAGTTACCCACTTATTTGTCAACAATGAATACAATATCTTGGGATTCTCCTTAATCCAACTTGCCATGGAAGTTTTGTTTTCTTCTTATTGTCTACATTTCTCAAGGGCCCAATTTCAGTTTCCTCATCCTTACATATGCTTCTTTTTTTCTTTTTGACTAAACTTGTCATCGAAGGTTCGTGAGCCTTGCCATTCTTGCCTTTCATCCTGTCTCCCCAGCTCATGCCTAATACTGATGTCATTGGCATCTTCTCAACTTAGCACTCTCCTCCAAGGTCCAGATTTATCCTTATACGTAACTTTCAGAAAACATGTGGAGTTGTGTTTACTGTTCCCAATATGCTCCTGCATTGAAACTCCAATCAGCTGGCCAGGCTCATTTCCCAATACAGGGTCCAGTATGGTCCCTTCCCTGGTTGGATCTAGATATTGCCAAGAAACCCTCCTAGATACACCTACAAAAATTCTGCCTCATCTAAGCTTGTGGCACCACCGGAGACCGAGTCCATATTGGGAAAATTAAAGTCACCCACTACAACTCACCCTCTGCTTTTACATCTTTCCCATATATCTGTTCCAGGGGTTTACTTGGACACTATAACATGACAAAGTTGCATCAGTCACTTCTCCAGCTGTGATTTTTGTTTGATATAAAGGGTGTCAGGGGAAAGTTCGCACATACAGGACTTCTCAGCTAGCCTGGAGGGGGCTACAATTTTTTCTAAGATTGATTTGGTGCGAGGATATCATCAGATCCCGGTCCACCCGCCGGACATTCCAAAGACGGCTACCATTACTCCGTTCGGATTGTTTGAGTGGTTGCGCATGCCTTTCGGCCTTAAAAACGCAGCTCAGGCATTCCAGCGTCTGATGGACCGTGTGGGTCGAGGTTTGCCGTTCGTGTTTATTTATCTCGATGACATTTTTATTGCCAGCCGTTCGGTCCAGGAGCACTTAGTCCACCTCCGCACTATATTCCAGAGGCTGCAGGACCACGGCCTGATTCTCCATCCGTCCAAATGCCAATTCGGCCTGTCGGTGGTAGATTTTTTGGGTCACCGGGTTACATCGGCCGGAGCCACCCCTTTGCCAGCTAAGGTGGAGGCGGTCCGCTCTTTTCCACGCCCTACTACCATCAAGGGTTTGCAGGAATTCGTAGGCATGGTGAACTTTTACCACCGGTTCGTGCCTGCAGCAGCTCGGGTCATGCGCCCCCTTTTTCTATGCCTCGCGGGTAACCCCGCAGAGTTGGTATGGTCCGCATCTGCAGAGACGGCTTTTGTCGCGGTCAAACAGGCCTTCGCCAACGCCACCATGCTGGTGCACCCGCGCTCCTCCGCCCCCACGGCGCTGACGGTGGACGCCTCGGACGTGGCGGTGGGTGGGGTTTTGGAGCAGCAGGTCGAAGGTCAATGGCAGCCCCTGGTGTTTTTCAGCCGGCAGCTCTCGCGAGCCGATCTCAAATATAGTGCGTTTGATAGGGAGCTCCTGGCCCTCTATTTAGCAGTCCGCCACTTCCGTTATTTTTTGGAAGGCCGTTCTTTTGTGGCCTACACGCATCACAAACCTCTAACATTCGCTTTTGCTAAGGTTTCTGACCCGTGGTCGGCTCGCCAGCAGCGGCACCTCACCCTGATTTCGGAGTTTACCACCGATGTCCCTCATATTGCGGGTAGGCTTAATACTGTTGCTGATGCCCTGTCCCAGCCGGCCATTCCCTCCGTAGCCGCGGTAGGTGGACAGGTGGATTTCCAGGAGCTAGCGGAGGCTCAGCGCCTGGAAGGAACTGCCGCGGTGTACGCCTCCACAGCCTCGGGACTGCGTCTGGAGCATGTGGCGTGTGGCCCAACAGGTACCAAGTTGTGGTGTGACGTTTCCCTTCCACGCCCTCGCCTGGTGGTGCCTGCCGCCCTGCGGCGTAAGGTTTTTGAGGTCATTCACGGCCTGGCACATCCGTCCATCAGGGCGACTTCGGCCATGGTGGCCGCCCGGTTTGTCTGGCACAGCCTGCGGAAGCAGGTGGCAGCCTGGGCATGTGCCTGTATTCCGTGCCAAACCTCCAAAGTTCATCGCCATGTCCAGCCCCCATACCAGAGTTTCGAGGTTCCCCCAGTCCGTTTTTTCCACATCCACGTGGATTTGGTGGGTCCATTGCCTTATTCCCGGGGTTATCCTCATCTGCTGACGGTGGTGGATCGGTTTACACGTTGGCCGGAGGCGCTCCTATTGACGGACACCTCGGCGGCCTCCTGTGCACGGGCCCTGGCGTTGCATTGGGTGGCCCGTTTCGGCGTCCCGGCTATCATCACCACAGATCGGGGAGCCCAGTTCACCTCCTCCCTCTGGGCCGCGCTGGCACAGTTGTATGGGTCTCGCTTACAGCAGACCACCGCCTACCATCCCCAATCCAACGGGATGGTTGAGCGCTTCCATCGGCAGCTGAAGGCGTCCCTCTGTGCCCGACTGACCGGCCAAGATTGGGCTGACCAGCTGCCTTGGGTCCTCCTCGGCATTCGTACGGCCCCGAAGGCTGAGCTAGGCACATCCTCGGCCGAGCTCGTCTACGGTTCGCCCCTGCGGGTATGAGGTGACATCCTCCCTTCCAGCCCCCGCTTTGCCACCACCCGTTACGTCGGTGTTGGGTTCCCTCCGGGCACGGGTAGGTTCTCTGGCTCCAGTTCCGACCTCCTGGCACGGAAGCATGGCGGTCCACGTCCCGTCGGACTTGCGGGACTGTGATTTCGTGTTCCTGCGGAAAGATTCCCACCGCCCCCCTCTTCAGCCGGTTTATCAGGGCCCGTTTCAGGTACTGAAGAGAGGGGCTGTCACTTTTACCTTACAGGTGGGTAATCGCCAGGAACTCGTTTCCGTATCCCGGCTCAAGCCGGCCCATTTGGACCAGGACCTCCCGGTGTCGGTGGCTCAACCTCCGCGCCGGGGCCGGCCTATGGCCGCCCCCCTGCTGCCGCCAGCGGTGCCTTGGTTGCCACCCCTCAGCCCCCCGCCGCCTATGGTTGGGCCCGGGCCCCCGTTCCCGATCAAGCGCTCTCCGTCGCCTACGCCCTCCACTTCCGTGGCCCCTCCATCACCTCCGGCGGCGGCGACCTCACCGCCTCCCGTCACATTGGCGGTATCGGGTTCCCCCCTCCGTACGCGTTCCAGGAGGGAGGTCCGGGCACCCGTGAGGTACGGTTTCGAGGGTTCTGGGGGGGGGGGGGGGGGGGTCATGTAGGGACATACGGATTAGCGGGGGGGTCTCGAACCCTCGGTTGGGCTAACGAGGCACGAGATGCGGGAGCGCGAGGTATAGTTGTGTCACTGGCAGCATCCAAGGTCAGGATCAAACTTTGGTCCTGGGCACTGTGAGGCAGCAGCTCTACCAGCTGTGTCACTGTGTCGCCCTTGGGCCACTGTGGCACAGGTATTGTTTTCTAGAAGAATAATATAGTGGATAACTCCCCTGCGCCTAATGGGATCTATCCCAGATCATTGAAAATACAAGAGTGGAGACTGCTGGGGCCTTGACAAAGATCTTTGTATCCTCTTTAGCCACATGCAAGATCCCAAAGTTCTGCAGGTACCCCATTGCAATTCCTTCATTTGAGGCAGGAAATAGAGACAAAACAGGTCATTCATAGGATGGTGAGGCTGTGGTAGAAAAATTGGTGGAGAAGATTTTTAGGGATAGAATCCTAATCTATCCATAATAAGTCTTTTAAGGGATAGTCATCATGACTTTGGGAGGGGGAGATGATATCTTAAAAAATTGGTTGAGTTTTTTGAGGAGGTGACAAAGATGATTGAACGTAGGGCAATGGGTGTTGAATAAATGGATTTTAGTAAAGTTTTCAACACAGGCCTTCATGGTAGGCTGATGTAAAGGCTAAAGTACATGAGATCCACAGAGACTTGATAGATTGAATTCAAAGTTGATGTGCACAATGTGAGAGGGACCCCTCCTTCAGATGCCGCTCCTGTCCCTCTCATTGGCTGACAGGCCAGGAGAGGCAATTCTCAGCATCATTGGTAACAGCGGGGGGCAATTAGCTTATATTGGTTTGGTCACCAGAACCTTTTCAGCCTGTTCCCTATAAACCTAGGCATTCTAGTGAAAAGGAGAGTGTGGGAACGGGAAAGGCAAGGGGCAAGGGGCAAGGGGCAAGGGGCAAGGGGCAAGGGGCAAGGGGCAAGGGGCAAGGGGCAAGGGGCAAGGCACAAGGCGCAAGGCGCAGGGCTGCCTGTTGGCTGTGTTCTCCTGTCACACGTCCGAGGAAGACTGAGTTACTGGGACAAAACTGAGACTGCCAGTACCATTGTGTGGTCAAGACTGGGCTGTCAGGAAAAAATCCGAGACAGCCAGCACTTCCACTGAGACTAAGGCCAAGTGGCCGGGGCAAGCCTGAGGTGCCAGTGCCTCGTCCTGTCCTAACAAGGGATTGCGCCCATGCATATGCAAAGACTGAGCTGGTCTGGCAGCATCTCCGGAGAAACGTCTAGGTGACGTATCGGGTCGAAATCCTTCTTTGGACTGACACTCTCACTCAGCCTGAAATATCATCTATTCCTTTTCTCCAGAGATGCTGCCTAATTGGTGCAGTTATGGATAGTGAGGAGGCTTGTCGAATGATTCAGCAGGATATAGATAGGTTGAAAATATGTGCAGAGAAACGACTGATGGAGTTTAATCTGGACACACTGCAGCCATGGTGTATCACTGTGGAGGGTGTGAATAGACTGGGTGCTCATTAAATGCGTTATTCGCCTTGGTCATCTAGACATGAGTCAAGCATTCCGAGTGTCATTGGAAGTGCACGCATCTAGGAATGTGGAGAGTATTCATTATTGTCTTGATATTCTTTATAGACCATGGATTGAACAATGTAAGACCTGATTTGGATTCATAATCCAAGTAGCCCCAGAAACACCTTCACATTATAAACTTGGAGAATGCAGCATTTACATTGATTCAGCCTAGATGAATGGGAGGGTGGTGAGTGGATTGGAAGCAAGTGAGGAAACGTCCAAGTTCAGAAAGTGTGGGGCTGAGGGGAATGTGGATGGTGTTTTGATCTGCTGCCTTTGGTCACTTTTCACTGCTTTTCACTGTACCTCGATACATGTGACAATAAACTAAACTGAACCGAGCTCTGTCTACCTAGATGACTGGATTGGTGTACTCAGATGGAATGTAAACATTTCATGACCCCTGCTGCCACTTTGACTCTGCTCCCACCTAGACCACTCTGACTCTTTCCCTCCCTTTGACATCTCTACCCCCATCTCTGGAGTTACCAGGTGAGTGCGTGTTGTGGTGGTTTATATGCAGTAGGTGAATGGGGGCTGTACCGCCAATTACTATTTGCTCTATCAGCACTTCCTCGTGTGGCCAGTTCACAGATCCGTTAATGAAAACACTTTTGTTTTATAGCAAATCTAACTTGGGAGATCCTACCGTTAATGTTCTGGCACTTAAGTGGTGAAAAATGTCTGTAAGGTAAATGGAATTATTTGTGTGCCAGTCTGAGTGCTTTGATTGTGAGAGCATGCAAATAGTGTCATTATCACAGAAGCTGCTTTAGAGATCATATTGCCGTACTAATAATTAGAATCTGGATGGCATGACTGGTAGGTTTATGGATGTACCTGCTCCCAGTCAACTTTTGCCAGGTCCTGTTTCATGACATTCATATCATCCTTCCCCACTTCAGATCCTTAATTTCTAATCCTTGTACCTTTCCTTATCTACCTTGAAACGCACGTTTGGAACAATAAGGTTGAGAGAAGATTGGTGGTATAGTGGACAATGAAGAGGCTTGTCTCAGGTTACAACTGATTTGGATGAGAGTGTACAAGGCTTGATTAGTAAGTTTGTAGATGACAATAAAGTAGGTGGTATCGCAGATTGCAAAGAGGGTTATCAAAAATTACAGCAGGGTCTTGATCTGCTGGGCAAGTGGGCCGAGGAGAGGCAAATGGAGTTTTATGCAGATAAGTGCAAGATGTTAAATTTTGTAAAGTCAAACCAAAGTAGAACCTTCGCAGTGAATGGCAGGGGCCTGTGGAGTGTTGTAGAGCAGAGGGATCGGGCGGTGGTGCGGGAGTAGAGTTGCTGCCTTACAGCGCCAGAGACCCACGTTTGATCCTGACTACGTACTTGTCAGTACAGAGTTTGTAAGTTCTCCCCGTGACCTGTGTGGGTTTTCTCTAGGATCTCCGGTTTCCTTCCACACCCCAAAGACATACAGGTTTGTTGGATAATTGGCGGGGTATAATTGTAATTTGTCCCTAGTGTGTATAGATTAGTGTTAATGTGTGGGGATTGCTCATCTGTGCACTCAGTGGGCCGAGGGGCCTGTTTCCACGTTGTATCTCTAAACTAAACTAAAAACTAAGCAGTGAAAGTGCTAGTGTAAAGTGTAGTTCCCTGAAAGTGGCATCACGGGTGGTTTGGGTATTAAAGAGGAGTTTTAGTGTATTGGCTTTCATCAGTCATAGGGAATGGATATGGTGAATGTACAGTTTTTTACCCAGGATAGTGGAATTAAGAACCTGAGAGCATAGGCCTAAGGTGAGAGGGGAAAGAATTAATAAGAATTTCTTCACACAAAGGGTGGTAGTTATGGAAAATGAACTGCCAGAGGAGATCGTTGAGGCACGTACAATAATAGCATTTAAAAGACATTTGGGCAGGCACATGGACAGGAAAGGTTTAGTGGGATATGGGCTATACCTAAGGAAATGGGACTAGCTTAGGTGAGGTACCTTGGTCGGCATGGACGAGTTTGATCAATGGGGCTGTTTCCATGATAACTCTTTACGACCGAGCACACACTTTATGCAGGTATGCCAAATAAGACAATCCACTGTTCATTGTTACCAATGGAGTGTGTCGATGTTGAAAGGCTTCAAGAATACTGTACGAGCATCTCTGAAACTTGTTCTGTCACCACCTAATCGTTTGCCCTCAGTCAGCGATCCATAAAACAGCTGCATTCTGACATCAGACCCTCTTGTGACATGTCCTGCTCCTCTGATCAGTGATTCCTTCAGTAACGTGTACATGTTTTTAGTTTCAGAGATACAGAGTGGAACAGGCCCATTGAGTCCGTGCTGAACAGCAATCACCAGTACACTAGTTCTATCCTACACACTAGGGACAATTAACCTACAAACCCACACGTCTTTGGGATGTGGGAGGAAACCAGAGCATCCAGAGGAAACACACGCAGTCACAGCAAGAACGTGCAAACTCCATATAGACAGCACCCGTAGTCAGGATCAAACCCGGGTCTCTGGCATTGGGAGGCAGCAGCTGTACTACTGCGCCAATGTGCCACCCATGGTGAGGAGGTTTATTTGGGACAGAATGTGTGTATCTGGATTTCTGTCTGAAGAGTGATT
This sequence comes from Rhinoraja longicauda, assembly GCF_053455715.1. NCBI lineage: Eukaryota > Metazoa > Chordata > Chondrichthyes > Rajiformes > Arhynchobatidae > Rhinoraja > Rhinoraja longicauda. The sequence goes on from NW_027601401.1 coordinate 139,764, forward strand.
GGTTACATGGTGATATTGATCTAATAAGATGGGCAAAGCAATGCCAGGTGGAAGTGAGACCATATACATCAAAGGTCTAATAAAGGTAGAATAAGAGGAAAGGTTATGGAGGTTAGGCCAGTGGTCTGCTCTTCCTGTGGGAGTTTGGGAACATTTCTGGTGTGTCTGACTACACCTGCAGGAGGCTGTGTCCAGCTGCAGCTTCCCACTGTGTAGTGCTGTGGAGAATTTGATTTACGGAGAACTTTGTTGACTGAATTTAGCAATTAGTCACACTGCAGGTAGAGAAAGGAAGGAGGTGGATGACCAGGAGGAGCAGTAAGTGCAGGCAGGTCGTGCAGGAGTGAGTGCCCTGTGGTCATTCCCCTTGCAGACAGAGTAGGTCTCTCAGAGGAAAGTTGCAGCAGTAGCCAAGGTGTGGCACCACAGTTGGCTGTGATGCACAGCAGGGCAAGGAAACATCTCAGTGAGCTGTGGTGTGGGGAAGAGATGGACTTCCCCTTGGCTCAGAGCGAGATCCCAGGATGGTTTGTTGCCTCTCACGTGTCAAGGACAGGGATGTCTTGGATTGGATCCGGGACATTGTGAAAGGGGAGAGAAAACAGCTGAGATTGTTGTACACAATGGTACTGACAACCTAGGCAGAACGAGAGGTGAGATCCGACAGGGTGAACTTAGAGAGTTTGGTAGAAGTTTACAAAGCAGAACTTCCAGAGTGTAATCTCAAAATTCCTCTCAGTGCCATATGCCAATGATGGTAACAATAGAATAGATGAACGCATGGCTGAAGAACTGGTGCAGAAGGCAGGCCTTTAGCTGATGAGATCACTGGGATAACTTCTGGGCAGGTGTGACCTGTACAAGAGGGACAGGGTGCATCAAAACTGGAAAAGGACTAACATCCTCTCAGGGAGGTTTGAGGAATGGGTAGTAAAGGCTTTTGGTACCTTCATTAATCAGGGTGTTGAGTAAAGAAGTTGCAATATTGTGTTACAGTTGCACAAGACTTTGAGGCTGCATTTGGAGTATTGTGTTCAGTTTTGGTCACTCTGCAATAGGAAGGATGTCATTAAGCTGTAAAGAGCACAGAGAAGCTAGAAGAGGATGTTGCCAGGACTTGTGAGCCTGTGCTACAGAGAGAGGTTGTGTAGGTGAGAACGTTATTCTTTGGAGTGCAGGAAGATGAGCAATGATCTTATAAAGGAGTATAAGGTCTTGAGGGGAATAGATAGGGTATTTTACCGAACGTGGGGGAATCAAGAACAAGAAGACTTAGGTTAAAGGTGAGTGGGGCAAGATTTGATTGGAACCTGAGGGTCAATTTCTTCACACAGAAGGTGGTGGCAACATAGGTTACAGCCACCTGCTCCACGACCCTTGCCTCCTTTAACAACCTGGGATTATCCCTTCCAGTGCAAGTGACTTGTTAGTGTTACCTCCTCCTCCTCATCAGTTACCCCCACCCCCTCTCCCAGATCTGCATCCCTCCGCTTCTGGCAGCTCCCATTTCCTGATAACGGGTGATACAATGCCCTCAGCCATGTTCCAGCTGTGCCTCTACCTTGATGCAGATCACTCCGTTAAACCCTGATCTCCTCACTCCGCTCATCCCATTTACAGGCCTTTGGAAGGCTCTGTTCCACTTTCCCTTGAAAAGCCTCTCTCCTTTTGTACTCACTGCCTCTCCCATCTCACCACATTCAGGTGGGTTTCCATTGAAGTCTCACCTTCCTCATTCTCACTCCTTCCTTCACTCCCTCCTGGGTGATCCAGGGAGCACCAGAGTTCCTTTACTTTTCCCTGGTGTGGGAATACTCCTCGTCTGTACATAAAACATCTCCCATTCTTCAGTGACAGTGCCAGCTGCCACAACATCAACACTGGTGATACATGAGGACTGGGGAGAGCGGTCCATATCGCTATCTACTAACACAAAGCACATTATCTATGCTTGCGTAAGGAAACAAGAGTTGAAAAGTATTCTGTCCATTTATTTTTTTCTCCAAATAAAATTTGGCAATCTCTAATTTTCTTTGGTATCCCAGATCTTTGAAAATTGTGATTTTTTGTCCACTGAAGAAATGGCAGGCGGGTTGGTGCAGTGTATTTCCTGCAGGTTATGGGCGGTCAAGGATGCCTATGGAGCTTCTGGAGACTACACCTGCAGGAATTGTGTCCAGGTGCAGCTCCTGAGTGAACGTGTTGGGGAACTGGAGAAGCAGCTGGATGACTTTAGGGCCATCCTGGAAAATGAGAGTTTCCTGGACAAGTGAGGTTGTTACGCCAGTGATTCAGGAGGAGAGCAGGTGGGTGACTGGGAGAAAAGGGAGTAAACGTGGAGAGCAGGCGACCCCGGTGGCTGTGCCGAATGAAAACAGGTATGCCCCCTTAGGAGTTGTCGGAGCAGAAGACGCTTCCAGTCCAAGCGGTGAACAGGTCGGTGGCTCCAATCCTGGCAAGGAGACTCGACTGGGGAGACCGACGTCAGGCAGAGCCATAGTAGTGGGTGACTCCATTGTCCGAAGTGTGGGCAGGAGATTCTGTAGCGGCAGGCGGGACTTCAGGATGGTCTGTTACCTCCCTGGTGCCAGGGTTAAAGATGTCACAGACCGACTTCAGAACATCCTCAAGAGGAAGGGTGAACAGCCAGAAGTGGTTGTGCACGTGGGCATGAACGACGTCGGGAAGAAGAGGAATTTCTGCAAAGTGAATTCCAGCCCAAGCGAGTTTGTGCATGGCCTCAAGGACATCCCCTCTCTTCAGTCTATAGTAGTTGGCATCCGTCCATCGGCGAGAGGCGACGGTGAAGCTTTGATGCTGTCTTGTTTGGAGAAGGGAATGTTTAATCAATAGTCTATAATACCATTTTCCTCTGCCCCCCATCTCCTGTTTTCCATCCTTGCCTTTTCTGTCCACCATATCTTTGAATATTAAGAGGTCTGTTCTGCCGAGAATGAGCCATGTGATCAGCAGCACATCATAATCACACATGGCTCTTTGTACCTGCAGCTCACCAATCTTACTCATCACATTCTGTGTATATTGTGGACACCAGATTGTGTCTCTCAATTTGCTCCTATCCAACAATTCCTTCTCTGTCATCATCCAACACTCACACCCTCTGTTCCCCTTATTTATTTTTGCTGTTATTGCCTGGTATGCCCATACCCTGCTGATCTTGATTCAACTGTCATGACTTGGGCATTGTCCCAATCCTATTAACTTGTGACCCGTCCATCTCATGCAGGTTTCATCTGCCTCTGAATCTGAATGTACCTGCATGCACCATGGATGTTACCAGTCTACCACCTTCTCTTCATATTCTGTTCTCCCTGAAGCCTGGCCGTGCCAGCAGCCCAGAGATTGCCACCTGTCCACCTCTGGCAACATTGACAGACTTCCATTGCTGCCTTCTCCACATTGGTACCAATGTGTATCGCTTGTTCTGGGTCCCACTTTCCTCTGCACCCTCTCACTCATATCCTGAGAAGCAGAGAAACATCCACCTGGAGAGAAGCAACCAATCCCACAGTCACTTTGACCCATCCACCTGTCTCTTCCACCCCTCCCTTTGTTCACTCACCCCTCTGTCCTTTTGCCAAACCCTCCCATTGCCTGCCCACTCTCTGCCTGACAATGACCCCAATGATCTATCTTTTTTTTAACCTTTTTCATCCATTTTGTTTCAGTGATGGGTTTTCTTTGTTCTTTCTCCAGGTGAATCACTGGACCGGCAATGGATGTGAATTTAAATGGTGGACCATCCATGGCTGGTGGTAAGTCTCGTTACTCAGATGGGTTCTAGTGAGAGATGGGAGTTGTCAGGGAGAGCTGACAGGGGGGTCTCCAGTGGTAGTGTCGGGCTGTGGTGCTGGTCTGTGGTCTCCACTGAGCCCAGGAACTGGACACCAGCACCAGAACAACAGCTGGTTCTGCAGCTGCACGGCTGCATTCTGAGCAAAGGTCTTCAGCTCCACCTCAAATGGCCGCCCCTGAATCTGACACAACCCTGTCAGTTCCCCTTACAATTTAGACAATTCATGAAGATCACCTCTCATTCCAAAATCTCCAGTGAGCTTCGGCCCAACCTGCTCAATCTCTCATACAGCACCCCATCCCAGGACTCAACCTTTCACCATTCACCCAACTGCTTCCATGGCAGCTATACCTCTCTTTAAATAAAGGGACCAAGAATCTGTTGTGATGTCACTAAAGGTCTGCAGAGACAAAGCCAGACCTCTGTTGGAATAATATATTCAAGACGTGAGTGACAATTCACTTCTTTGTTCACAATAACGTGTCAAGCCAGAGACTGCTCTGCTGACTCAGAGCATGCACCCTTTTAATATCATATTTAATAGCAAGAAATGTGGAGTGGGTCACGTATATTTGTTAACATGGTTAACTATTGTGATCCAGAATTCTCCTCTTTCCCTTATCAGCCTTAACATTAAAGATCAAAAGTACAAGGTCAGACATGTTCAACCTATGAGACACTTCACTAAAATAAAGTTCTATTTCCACGGTACGAAGTGCTCATAACAAGACAGAGAGCAGTTCAGTTCTTCCCACAATTCCCACACCTCCTCACTATTACACTTCACACCCGGCAAACCCGGGACGGGGTATATTTGCTGTCATTGCTCCAAGCTGCAGTGTGGGAGCACCGATTCTGCAACGCTGGAGTTACCACGGAGCCCCTGGTCTCTGGCACTGAGACAGAACAGGAAGTGTTGTCCCTGTGAAGAAGTTGTCAGCAAAGTGCAGGAACTCTTCAGCTTGGAGGTAGTAACTCACCCCATCCATTTATCTTCCAGGCCCCCCCAGGGTGGCATTGTGAATACGGATCCGTTTGACTACAATGTAATAAAGGTCAGTAGTACTTACGGTTCAAGACCATCGTGGGTTTTGGGTCTGGGGTGACACGCTGGCACACAGGCCTTTGGTCAATTTCTCTAGAGGGTGGGTGGGCTTTTCAAATCACACAGCAGCAGGAGGTGTCCTCAGGTCTGTTCTCTGGGCATTTTACATTGGCCTCAGCTGCAGTATTTGAGATTGTGTACATTAACACACAAACCCATTGAAAACCTTCAGTTTGTAACCCACTCCTAGTATCTGTTATTCAACATGTAAATGACTTCCTACAGACAATGAATGACTTCCCACTCTGTAACTCTGGTATCTGTTATTTCCATACATAAACTATCTGAACTCCTGCCATAGATCCAAGCATGTTACTCCCCCACAGATATCTGATATTAGAATCATGCAGCATGCAAAGAGACCTGTCAGCTTATCCATGCCAATCAAGATGTCTACCAAAGCTAGTGAGCTTTGCCTGTTTGGCTCATATCTCTCTAAACCCTTCCTATGCATAAACCTGTACAAATGTCTTTTAAACGTTATAATTCTACCCATCTCTACCAATTTCTGTGGCAGCTTCTTCCTTATACCCAGCACCCTATGTGGGAATAAGTCTCTCCCCTCTCACATTAAAGCTGCGCCCTCTAGTTTTAGACTCCCCTATGCTGGAGTATAGGCTGTGACCATGCGCCTTCTCTATGCTTCCCATGATTTCATAAACCTCCATAAGATCATCCTTCGTCCTCCTTCACTCCAGGGAAAACAGTCCCAGTCTGTTCAGTCTGATCAATCTGAAGAAGGTTCCCAACCCAAAAGGTTTCCTGTCCATTCCCTCTGCAGATGCTGCCTGAATCCAGCATCTTACTCCACCATTGTTTTTGCTAAAGATTCCAGCGCCTGCAGTTTCTTGTGTCCACAGCTGATCCAATGTCACCTAATAACTCAAGCCTTCCAATCTTGTAGTATTTTACCTGTGAATATTAGGTGTAGGCATCTCTGGAGAGAAGGACTGGGTGACATTTCAGGTCGAGACCCTTCAGTCTGAAGAAGTCTTATCCGAAATGTTATCCATTCCTTTTCTCCAGAGATGCTGCCTGTCCCACTGAGTTACTCCGGCATTTTGTGTCTACCGTCGATTTAAACCAGCATCTGCAGTTCTTTCCTACACAATATTAGGTTTAGGTTCGGCTTAAGTTTATTGTTGTCACATGTGCCGAGATACAGCTTTCTTTTGCATGCTTTCCAATCAGATCAGAAAATACTATACATAAATACAATCAAGCCAAACTCGAGCGCAATAGATAGAACAAAGGGGAAGATACAGAGTGCTGGAGTAACTGAGAATATGTTTCTCAGCTTTGTAGTGCATTAGTTCCAGAAACAAAGTCCAATGTCTGCAATGCAGTAGAGGTGAATTGGTTTAGTACCCTAGTTAATGGAAGAACCGTTCAGAAGCTTGATAACAGAGGGGAAGACGCTGTTCTGGAGTCTAGTGTTGCACGCTTTCAAGCTTCTGTACCTTCTGCTGGAAGGGAACAGGGAGAAGGATGACCAGGGTCTGACAAGTCAGTGATTGTGTTGGTTGGGTCACTGGTTGGGTCTAAGTCTGGTCTGTGTTAAACAAAGAAACAAAGTGCTGGAGTAACTCAGTGGGTCTGGCAACATCTCTGAGGAATGTGGATTGGAGACGTTTCAAGTCAGGATACTTCTTCAGACTGATTGTAAGGGTGGGGGGAAAGAAAGCTGGAAGAGAGGAGGGGGATTACAAATTGTGAAGCCATAGGAAGAGATGTAAAAGGAGGGGGAAGGGAGAAATAGGCGTGAGCCAGGTAAGGCGGGGGGGGGAGGGGGGGTTGTTAGAGGTCACCTAAAATTAGAGGATTCAATGTTCATACTCTTGGGTTGTAAGCTTGGAAAATGTTTTAAAAAAACATCTCTCGTGTGTGTAGGATAGTGCGAGGGTCGCTGGTTGGCGAGGACTTGGGCCAAAGGGCCCGTTTCCGCACTAAATGTTAATCTGAATCTTATGTTTAAAAAGCTTTGAGTCAAATGCTTAAATAGGACATGGCAGAGAGGGATACAGTCTTAATGTGGGCAAATGGGATTAGTGTAGTTGGGTAAATTGCATGAACCCAGTATGCCAAAGAGCTCAATTCGATGCTTATAGAGTTGTAGAGTAGTGCAGCACAGAAACGTTTCCTTCAGGTAACCTTGTCTATGCTGATCATGATCCTCATCTGCATGACCCCATTTGACCACATTGGGATCTCATCTCTCTATTCCTTTCCTACCCATGTTTCTGGACACTCCTACCCTGGGGAAAGGACTCCAACTATCTATGCTGTCTATGCCCCTCATGATCTTATTATCCTTTATCAACCTCCTTTTCAGGCAACATCCTGGTGAATTGTTTTTGTCCAACTCCGTGAAGAGTTTGTGCAGGGGGCAGGGATTCGGATTTCAGGATCTTTGGGATCTTTTCCGGGGCAGGGGTGACCTGTATAAAAGGGACGGGTTGCACCTAAACTGGAGGGGGACCAGCATCCTAGCGGGAAGGTTTGCTAATGCTACATGGGAGGGTTTAAACTAGATTGGCAGTGGGGTGGGATCTCGTGCAGGACAGAGGCACAGGAGAGGTTAGAATGGAGGGTGGTGTAGGAAAGGTTGATGGACAGAAGAGGGAAAAAGCCGGAGAGCGAGGAAGGAGGGATGGTTTAAACTGCATGTATTTTAATGCAAGGGCTTGATGGGTAAGGCATATGAGCTTAGGATGTGGTTAGGTTCGAACGACTGGGACGTTGTAGCCATGACTGAAACCTGGATAAGGGAGGGGCAGGACTGGCAGCTCAATGATCCGGGGTACAGGAGCTTCAGGAGAGACATGGGTGAGGAAAAAAGCAGAGGGGGAGTTGCATTGTTGATTAAGGAGGATGGCACGGCTAGGTTCAGAGGTTAAGTTCAGAGGTAACATTACGGACGGTTCGTCTAGTGAAGCTATATAGGTGGAGCTGAGGAACAAGAAAGGGATGATCAGGAAAGGGGTGTACTACAAACGCCCAAATAATCAACGGGAATTAGAAGAGCAAATGTGCCAGGAGATTGCAGACAGCTGCAGGTCAAATAAGGTTGTTGTAGTAGGGGATTTTAACTTTCCTAATATAGACTGGGAAAATCATAGCATGAAGGGTTCAGATGAGGTTTAAGAAAGCTATGGATCGGGATGGAGAGGGTCCATGTGTTAAAATGCTCAACTGTGGTAAGGCCAACTTTGAGGGTATGAGAGACCCTTCAAGTTGACTGGAGCAGGTTATTTGATGGGGAAAGGAACATCGGCCAAGTGGGATGTTTTTAAAAGTGTACTAAAGAGAGCTCAGGATGTGTACGTCCCCGTTAGAGTGAAAGGCATAGCAGGCAAAGAAGGCAGCTTGGCTGATGAGGGAAATTGAGATGTTAGTCAAAAACAAGAAGGATACATGGGACAGGTATAGGCAGCTGGGATCAAGTGCACCCCTGGAGGAGTTTTGGGAACTAAGGAGCAACTAAAAAAAGGAGAACAGAAGGGCAAAAAAGAGGCCAGGAGATAGCTCTGGCGGGTAGCCTCAAGAACAATTCCAAAAGATTTTATAAATAATTAAGGGAGAAAAGGGTAACTAGAGAGAGAGTGGGACATCTCAGGAATAAAAACTGTCACCTCTGTGTGGAGCCACAGGAGATGGGCAAGGTCCTCAAATGAGTATTTCTCCTTTGTATTTACTGAGGAGAAAGACAGTAGGACAGAGGAAATTGGAGCAGTCACTGGAAGTGTCATGAGAGTCATTGTTACCGTCAAGGAAGTACTGAAGGTACTGTCGTGTATGAAGGTAGACAAATCTCCGGGGCCTGATCAGATATATCCGACGACATTCCGGGAAACTAGAGAGGAATTTGCGGGAGCCCTGGTTGAAATTTATGAGTCATCCTTAAATACAGGAGAGGTGCCAGATTGGAGGGTGGCAAATGTTGTGCCTCTTTTCAAGAAAGGCTGCAGGGAAAATGCTGGGAACTATAGGCCGGTGAGCTTAACATCTGTAGTTTGTAACTGGAGAGTATTTTGAGGGATTGAATATACAGGCATTTGGATGGGCAAGGGCTAATTAGGAATAGTCAGCATGGTTTTGTACGTGGGGAGGTCATGTCTCAGAATTCTGATAGATTTTTTTGAAGACGTGAGCAAAAATGTTAATGAGGGCAGAGCTGCAGAAGTTGTGTTAATGGACTTCAGTACGGTATTCGACAAGGTTCCACATGGTAGGCTGCTCTGGAAGATTAGATCTCATGGGATCCAAGGAGAGATAGCTGAAAGGATAGCTAATTGGCTCCATGGAAGGGAGCAGAGGGTGATGATGGAAGGTGGCTTCTCAGAATGGAGGCCTGTGACTAGTGGTGTGCCTCAGGGTTTGGTGCTGGGCCCATTACTGTTTGCCATCTACATCAATGGATGAGAACATACAGGGCAAGATTATCAAATTTGATGATGATACCAAAGTTAGTGGTTTTGCAGATAGTGAAGATGGTTGTGAACAATTGCAGCAGGATCTGGATCGATTGGCAAGGTGGGCGGAGGAGTGGTTGATGGAATTTAATGCAGAGAAGTGTGAGGTGTTGTATTTTGGCACGTCGAACAAGGGTAGAACCTACAAAGTAACTGGTAGGCCTCTGTGTAGTGTTGCAGAGCAGAGGGATCTAGGAGTACAAGTGCATGGTTCCTTGAAGGTCACGTCGCAGGTAGATAAGGTAATCAAAAAGGCTTTCGGCACTTTGGCCTTCATCAGTCAGAGTATTGAGTGTAGAAGTTGGAAGGTCATGTTACAGTTTTATAAGACGTTGGTGAGACCGCATTTAGAATATTGTGTTCAGTTCTGGTCACCATGTTAGGAAAGATATTGTCAAGCTTGAAAGGGTTTAGAAAAGATTTACAAGGATGTTGCCACGACCTGAGAGTGTGAGCTATAGGGAGAGGTTGACTAGGCTGGGTCTCTATTCCATGGAGCGTAGGAGGATGAGGGGAGATCTTATAGAGGTATACAAAATCATGAGAGGAATAGATCGGGTAGATGCACAGAGTCCTTTACCCAGAGTAGGGGAATCAAGGACCAGAGGACATAGGTTCAAGGTGAAGGGGAAAAGATTTAATCGGAATCCGATTGGTAACCTTTTCACACAGAGGGTGTCATAGAGTCATAGAGTCCTACAGCACAGAAAGAGGCCCTTCGGCCCATCGTGTCCGCGCCGCCCGTTACCAACACAGTCTAATTTTAATCCCATATTCCCGCATTTGGACCGTAGCCCTGAATGTTGTAGCATTTCAAGTGCCCATCCAAATGCCTCTTAAACGTTGTGAGTGTTCCCGCCTCCACCACCACCCCAGGCAGTGAGTTCCAGACTCCAACTACCCTCTGGGTGAAAAAGTTCTTTCTCACATCCCCCTGAAACCTCCCTCCCCTTACCCTGTATCTATGTCCCCTCGTTGTTGAACCTTCCACCAGTGGAAGAAGTTCCCCGCCATCTACCTTATCTATGCCCCTCATGATCTTGTACACCTCGATCATGTGCCCTCTCAGCCTTCTCTGCTCCAGGGAAAACAACCCCAGTCTGCTCAGTCTCTCCTCATAGCCGAGGCCCTTCATCCCAGGCAGCATCCTGGTGAATCTCCTCTGCACCCTCTCCAAAGCTATCACATCCTTTCTATAATGTGGTGACCAGAACTGTACACAATACTCCAGCTGTGGCCTCACCAGTGTTCTGTACAATTCCATTATTACCCCCCTACTTTTATATTCGATGCCCCGGCTAATGAAGGCCAGTAACCCATATGCCTTTTTGACCACCCTGTCCACCTGTCCTGCTGCCTTCAAGGACTTGTGTACCTGTACTCCAAGGTCCCTCTGTACCCCTGTCTTCCCTAGGGTCCTTCCATTCATGGTGTACGCCCTCTCCAAGTTATTTCTGCCAAAGTGCATCACCTCGCACTTTGTGGTGGTGGGTATATGGGTATATGGAACAAGCTGCCAGAGGAGGTAGTTGAGGCTGGGACTATCCCATCGTTTAAGAAACAGTTGGACAAGTACATGGATAGGACAGGTTTGGAGTATTATGGACCAAGCAAGTGGGACTAGGGTAGCTGGGCCACTGTTGGCCGGTATGGGCGAGTTGGGCCGAAGAGCCTGTTTCCACACTGTACCACTCTATGACTCTATAACTATAAATCTACGACTCAATATTCAAGTCTACACATAACTTTTGGGTTTCTGTTAGATGATGTAGAAATCCTCACTTGGATTCCAACCTGTAATTCCTGAGTATCTGTTTATTTACAAACCCCCAAATCCCTGGATTAGATCCCACCCTATTCCCAGATACCTGCATCTGTTTTCATATCGTTGACCAACTTGATTGTAATCCAGCTGCTATCGCTGTGTAGGGTATGTGATGTTCTCTTTCTTGTATTTTCAGTTTTTATTTCACTCTTGTCCTGACACAAACTGTTAATTTGTTTATTTTCAGGGTTTACTGCCACGTTTGAATGGGTTTTGGCCCGATCTGGCTGGCAATAGAACTCTTTGGTAATGGTTTGTACCTAAGGTGGATAAATCCCCAGGGGTTGACCAAATGTATAGTTGACCTTGTGAAAAGCTAGGGTAGAAATTGTGGAGCCCTTGCACAGATATTACCATCATCTTTAGGCACAGGTGAAGTTCCAGTAGACTGGAGGGTGGCTAATGTACAGTTATTTATGGGCACCAAGGACAAGCCAGGGCACCACTGGTGAGTGAGCCTGCATCAGTAGTGGGTACGTAACTGCAGGTGATTCTGAGGGACATCATTTACCAGCAGTTGATAGATAAAGACTGATCAGGGATAATCATAGGAAATCATATCTCACAAAGCAGACAGTTTTTTAAAGAGGTGACCAAGAGGATTGATTGAGGTTAAAGATCGTTGTCTATGTGGACATTAGCTGGGCCATGACAAGGTCATAAGTGATTGGAGCAGAATTAGGCCATTCGGTCATTCCACAATAGTGACCCAGCATCGATCCCTGTGGCACACCACTGGTTTCTGATCTCCAATCTGAATAACAACTCTTTACTATACCCTCTGGCTCTTGCCATCAAACCAATTTTCTCACCAATTGGCTAGTTTGCCGTGGATCCCATGTGATCTAACCTTCCAGCCGAGCTTACAATGCGATACCTTGTCAAAGGCCTTGCTGAATTTAGCAGGCCACACTGCCCTCATCAATCCTCTTCTAACTTCTAAATGTTGTGAGAGTCACTGCTTCCACTGCCTCGAGCAGTGTGTTTCAGATTCCAACTACCCTCTCTTGAAAAAGTTATTTTCAGATCTCTAAATCTTTTCCCACTTCTCCTAAAAGTGAGCCATCTAGTTTCCTACTATCTGCTCTGTCTCTTACTCTCATACCTTTGTGCATGTCCACCGGGTCCCCTTCAGCCTCCTCAACTCCCGGGAAAGCTAACGCTGTCTATCCAGTCGTTCCTCATAATTCAGGTGCCTAATCCTAGATCAGAATTATACAGTACTCCAGGTGTGGCCTGACCAATAGATAAAGTTGTAACACTGTTCTTATTTAGTGCCTGACAAATGAAGGGAAATATTGTGCACACCTGTGCTGGCAACCTTGTGTACTGCACACCTGCAATCCTTGGGTTTGAACACCAAAGTTTGTCTGTTCAATGGTTTAGGTGGCACAGTGGTACAACTAGTAAAGCTACCACCACACGGCTCCAGTAACCCCTGGTTCAATCCTGATATCTGCTGCTGCCTGTGTTTGTACATTCTCCCTGTTATTCTGTGGGCTTCCCAAGGGTGCTCTGGATTCTTCCCATATTCAAAAGATGTGTGAGGGCTACGTTAATTGGCTGCTATAAATGAAGGGGGAGAATCTATGGGGCAATTGATCATAAAATGGGTGCTTGGTGGTCTGTGCAGACTCAATAAGCCAAATAACTGACTGCTGTGCTGTACCTTCATATCAGTCAAATCTCCAACCCACTGGATCCCCTCCCACGGACACTCTCTCCACCATTCTGCCCCATCACCCACTCTCCCCACCCACTCTGCCCCATCACCCACTCTCCCCCATCACCCACTCTCCCCCATCACCCACTCTCCCCCATCACCCACTCTGCCCCATCACCCACTCTCCCCCATCACCCACTCTCCCCATCCCCATCCCTCCCATGGACACTCTCATCACCCACTCTCCCCATCCCCACCCCTCCTATGGACACTCTCCCCCATCACCCACTCTCCCCACCCCCTTCCCACCCTTCAACGGACACTCGCACCACCCACTCTCTACACCCCTCCCACGGACACTTTCATCACCCACTCTACACCCCTACCACGGACACTCTCTCCCATCACCCACTCTCCCCACCCATGGACACTGTGCCTCATTACCCACTCTCCCCAACCCCACCCCTCCTGTGGACATTCTCCCCCATCACCCCTCCCCTCCCATGGACACTCTCCCTCATCACCCACTCTCCCTGCCCCCACCCCTCCTCTGAACACTCTCCCCCACCACTCACTCTCTCCACCCCCTCCCCACCCACGGACACTCTCCCTCATCACCCACCCTCCCTGCCCCCACCCCTCCTATGGACATTCTCCCCCATCATCGCTCCCCTCCCATGGACATTCTCCTTCATCACCCACTCTCCCCACCCCCACCCCCACCATGGACACTCTCCTTCATCACCCACTCTCCCCACCCCCTCCCCTCCCCTCCCCTTCCAACTGGACAAATAATGTTTTGGTTCCTGATCTTCAGACTGGAAAAAATGGTCATCTGTGCATTTTCTCCCTGCAGATACTGTCTGGTCTCCACCAACTTGTTTTTAATTTCCTCTAAACATTTCTATCCAAATGCCTGTCCAAATGTCTTTTAAATCCATCTCTACATGACCTCTGTCAGCTTATTCCATAAATGTAGCACCGTCTGTGTGGAAAAGATTGCCCCTTATGTCCCCTTTAATTCTTTCCCCTCTCACCTTAAACCTATGCCCTCATGTTTTAGACACCCCAACCCTGGGAAAGCAGTCACTTTATTGCCTTCTTCGCTCCAGAAAACAGCCCCAGCCTGTCCAGTCCCTCCATATCATTCAATCCCTCCTGTCCCTGTTACATCCTCATCAATCTCTTCTGTACCCTTTCCAACTTAATGACGGGGTTCCCATAGTTGAAATTATTCCTATATATTTAGTTGGAATAATTCCTGTAGTTGGGTGACTGGAACTCTGCACAATAGTCCAAGTGTGGTCTCACCACCAATATCATTCAAAGACAGTTTCTGTTTCTCCTTCAATCCATCTTTCAGCTCTGCACTCTTGAAAACTCTTCATATTGAAACATTGCTGTTCCTAATCTCTTTCCACAGGCCCCAACAGTGGTATGCACACGGGAAGCCTGCTACTCAGACATTAACAGTGCATCGGTACTTTGAGAAAGGTCTGAACTACTACAGGTGAGGACCTGATGTGTGTATCTCACTGACATACAGCCCCACTACCACCATCCACAGGAGGAGAGAGAGACAAAATGAGGAAGGGTGGCAGAGACACAAATATATGGAAGAAGATAGACAGAGGCAGGGAGATGGAGAGAGAGAGAGAGAGAGAGAGAGAGAGAGAGAGAGAGAGAGAGAGAGAGAGAGAGAGAGAGAGAGAGAGAGAGAGAGAGAGAGAGAGAGAGAGAGAGAGAGAGAGAGAGAGAGAGATGGAAGGAGGGAGAGGAGGAGGACGGACAGAGAGAGAGTCTGAGGGAGAAGTGATGGAGAGAGTAAGAGTGACAGAGGGGGAGACAATGAGAAGGAGAGGGGAGATTGAGGACAGAGCACAAAGAGATGGGAAAAGATGGAGAGTGGAAGGAGAGAGCAACAGTGTATGAGTGGCAGAGAGAGAGTGGGAGATAAAGGATGCAGCGAGGGAGAGAGAGAAGGGGGAGATGCACAGATGCCTGACAAAACAAACAGATGTGGGAAACAGAGGAAGACACAGGAAGATAGATAGATAGTTACAGATAGATGTGTGAAAAGAGGGGAGGAGGACAGATGTGAAGAGATGGAGAGCTATACAGGCAGGGAGAAAGAGATGGATGGGTAGAGGGAGAGGCAGAATATAGATCATATAGACAGAGAGCTACGCAGCATGGAAACAGGGCCTTCAGCACCTCTTCCATGCTAACCAAAGTGTTCACCTCGAGCCACACCCATTAGGTTGCGTTTGGCCCATACTCCTCTAAACCTTTCCAATCCATGTACCTGTCCGTATAACTTTGAAATATTGTTATTGTACTCGCTCCTCCTACCTCTTCTGGCAGCTCATTTCATACTCCCACCACCCTCAGATCCCTTTTAAATCTTTCCCCTCTCATCGAAAATCTAGTTTTACACTTTCCCGCCCTTGGGAAAAGACTGTGATCATCCACATGATCAAAGTTCCCTGTGTTACACCCTGCATTGTTCCAGGCCTATCAGTACAATGCAGCACAGGAACAGGCCCTTTGGCCCACAATGTCAGTGCTGTTCATGATGCCAAGATAAACTAATCTCCTCCACCTGCACATGATCCACATCCCTCCATTCCCTGCATATCCATGTACTTATTTAAAGGCCTCAAATGTCACTATTGTATCTGCCTCCACCACTACCCTCAGCAGTGTGTTCCAGGCACCCACCACTCTCCTTTAAACTTTGCCCCTCTCACTTTAAAGCTTTGCCCTCTGCTCTTTGAATCTGGTCCTTATAAATTAAACCCTCCGTAGCATTATCTGCAGAGGAATCTTGAGGAGCAAGTCCATAGTTCACTGAAAGTGGAAGCACAACATGGATAGGGAGGTAAAGAAGGCAGACAGCTTGCTTACCTTCATTAGTCAGATGTGGGTTTTAGAATCAGGTGATCATGTTGCAGCTTTATAAACTATGGTCAGGGCACATTTGGAGTATTGTGTGCAGTATTGTGTGGGGGGGGGAAGAGGGGGGAATAAAAGAGAAATGAGGGATCTGGGGATGGGAGATGAGCACACTGAGGAAGGAAAATGGTGGGGTGTGAAGGGGCAGATGGGAGATAGTGAAATAAATGGGCTGCACCGGGTGTAGGAGGGGGGAACGGAAACGAGAGAGGGCATGGGGGTATTACTTGATATTGGTGAATTCAATGTTCATACCATTGGGCTGTGAACCTGTGTAGATGGGCAGAGAGCTGCACAATGCAACAGGAAACACAGATCAGTTTTTGTTCACAAATCGTTGCTACTCTCCAATGTGATTGTGTGCCAGAGAGGGAGAGTGTGTGGAGAGGTGGGAATACTAAGAGGGAGCACATGGGTTAATGGGGATTAAGCAGAGAGGGTGAGGAATGTGGGGACGGTATGTTGGTGAGGGGGAGGAAGGGATACAAGAATTTGTATTTACTTATGAGCGATGAATGTTGATGTGCAGCGGAAACAAAACTTCTTTGTTTTGTTGCAGACGTGTGAAAGGTTGTGTAGACCAAGACCCAAAGGTATGTAATGCTCAATTAATGGTTCTTTGTTACAAGGTGTTTATGTTCTGAGACAGGGACCTAATGTTACCAATGTACAGGAGTCCTCGGCGCCGTCTCTTCCGTATTCCCCCCCCCCCCCGTGTCATATCCCCCCCCCCCCCGTGTCATATCTCCCCCCCCCCATGTCGTGTCTCCCACCCCCCACCCACGCATAAAATGTTACAAAAACTCATTGGAGTCTCTTGCATCTTATCTGCCAGAGGTCTGCCAGGCCTTCTTTTTTTGCCCTTTAGTTTTCCTTTACGAACATCCTTTACAAGGATGTTGCCAGGGCCTGAGCTACAGGGAGTGATTGGGCAGTCTAGGACTTTATTCCCTGGAATGCAGGAGGATGAGGAATGAACTTACACAGGAGTGAGTATAAGATCATGATGTATAAGATGCACAGTCTTTTACCCAGAGTAGGGGAATCAAGAATCAGAAGCCATAGGATTAGGGTGATAGGGGAAAGATTTAATAGGAACCCAAGGGGCAACTTTTTCACACAGAGGGTGGTGGGTAAATGGAATGTTGGGTATATGGATGGGTACATGGATAATGAAGGAGGGATATGGGCCAAGTGCAAGTAGGTGGGACTAGTATAACAATCAAACAATCTCCTAGATGTTCTAGTGGCCAGAGATCCTAGGGTAACGGAGGAACTGAAGGAACATTAGGCAGGAAATGGTGTTGGGTAGACTGATGGGACTGAAAGCTGATAAATCCCCAGGGCCTGATGGTCTGCATCCCAGGGTACTTAAAGAGGTGGCTCTAGAAATTGTGGACGCATTGGTGATCCTTTTCCAATGTTCTATAGATTCAGGATCAGTTCTTGTGGATTGGAGGGTAGCTAATGTTATCCCACTTTTAAGAAAGGAGGGAGAGAGAAAACGGGAAATTATAGACCAGTTAGTCTGACATCAGTGGTGGGGAAGATGCTGGAGTCAATTATAAAAGATGAAATTGCGGAGCATTTGGATAGCAGTAACAGGATTGTTCCGAGTCAGCATGGATTTACGAAGGGGAAATCATGCTTGACTAATCTTCTGGAATTTTTTGAGGATGTGACTAGGAAAATTGACAGCGGAGAGCCGGTGGATGTGGTGTACCTCGAATTTCAGAAAGCATTCAACAAGGTCCCACAAAGGAGATTAGTGGGCAAAATTAGAGCACATGGGTTTGGGGGTAGGGTACTGACATGGATAGAAAATTGGTTGGCAGACAGAAAGCAAAGAGTGGGGATAAATGGGTCCCTTTCAGAAAGGCAGGCAGTGACTAGTGGGGTACCGCAAGGCTCGGTGCTGGGACCGCAGCTATTTAATATATACATTAAAGACTTGGATGAAGGGATTAAAAGTACCATTAGCAAATTTGCAGATCATACAAATCTGGGTAGTAGTGTGAACTGTGAGGAAGATGGTATAAGGTTGCAGGGTGACTTGGACAGGTTGTGTGAGTGGGCGGATGCATGGCAGATGCAGTTTAATGTGTATAAGTGTGAGGTTATCCACTTTGGTGGTAAGAATAGGAATGCAGATTATTATCTGAATGGTGTCAAGTTAGGAAAAGGGGACGTACAACGAGATCTGGGTGTCCTAGTGCATCATTCACTGAAAGGAAGCTCCAGGTGCAGCAGGCAGTGAAAGCCAATGGAATATTGGCCTTCATAACAAGAGGAGTTGAGTATAGGAGCAAAGAGGTCCTTCTGCAGTTGTACAGGGGCCTAGTGAGACCGCACCTGGAGTACTGTGTGCAGTTTTGGTCTCCAAATTTGAGGAAGGATATTTTTGCTATTGAGGGCGTGCAGCGTAGGTATACTAGGTTAATTCATGGAATGGCGGGACTGTCATATGTTGGAAGACTAGAGTGGCTAGGCTTGTATACACTGGAATTCAGAAGGATGAGAGGGGATCTTATCGAAAGGGGAAATCATGCTTGACTAATCTACTGGAATTTTCTGAGGATGTAACTAGGAAAATTGACAGGCGAGAGCCAGTGGATGTGGTGTACCTCGACTTTCAGAAAGCCTTCGACAAGGTCCCACATAGGAGATTGGTGGACAAAATTAGAGCACATGGTATTGGAGGTAGGGTACTGACATGGATAGAAAATTGGTTGACAGACAGAAAGCAAAGAGTGGGGATAAATGGGTCCCTTTCAGAATGGCAGGCAGTGACTAGTGGGGTACCGCAAGGCTCGGAGCTGGGACCGCAGCTAATTACAGTATACATCAATGACTTGGATGAAGAGATTAAAAGTACCATTAGCAAATTCGCAGATTTGGTCTCCAAATTTGAGGGAGGATATTCTTGCTATTGTGGGCGTGCAGCGTAGGTTTACTAGGTTAATTCCTGGAATTGCGGGACTGTCATATGTTGAAAGACTGGATTGACTAGGCTTGTATACACTGGAATTTAGAAGGAGGAGAGGAGATCTTATCGAAATGTATAAGGTTATTAAGGGGTTGGACACGTTAGAGGCAGGAAACATGTTCCCAATGTTGGTGGAGTCCAGAACCAGGGGCCACAGTTTAAGAATAAGGGGTAGGCCATTTAGATCGGAGATGATATGGATAGGTATGTAGTTTAAATGACTGGGTAAATGTAAAAATTGTCCCTAGTGTGTGTAGGATAGTGTTAGTGTGCGGGGATCGCTGGGCGGCGCGGACTTGGTGGGCCAAAAAGGACTGTTTCCGTGCTGTATCTGAAATATGAAAGAAAAAAAAAGAAGAAAAAAAATGAGGAAAAACTTTTTCAGTCAGAGAGTTGTGAATCTGTGGAATTCTCTGCCTCAGAAGGCAGTGGAGGCCAATTCTCTGAATGCATTCAAGAGACAGCTAGATAGAGCTCTTAAGGATAGCGGAGTCAGGGGGTATGGGGAGAAGGCAGTAACGGGGTACTGATTGAGAATGATCAGCCATGATCACATTGAATGGTGGTGCTGGCTCAAAGGGCCGAATGGCCTACTCCTGCACCTATTGTCTATTGTCTATTGTAGATGGGGCATATTGGTCAGCATGGGCAGGTTGTGCCTATGGGCCTGTTTCTGTGCTGTGTGATTCCATTACTATAAATATGCCCTGCAGTCCACTACATTCTCCAGGGATACGCTTTGTCCCAGCCACCTGGACCTGATCCAAGCCTCCTTTTTCCTGACCTTTTCAGGACGTTTCTGCAACTTCAATTACCTTTTGTGCTTTCCTTTGCCGATACTGTAGTGGGATCTTGAACCTGAAATGTTAAATCTGTTTCTTTCCCTATAAACGTTACCTGACTTGCTGAGGTTATTTATTGTTTTCTATTTTATTTAGATTTCCAGCCAATCCGTCATCCAGTAATACGTGCTGATGTAATGTGCTCGGAGCACTTCCCTCTCTGCGTTTCATTAGTTTGTCATCGTCTTTTCTGTCTGAAGGATCATAGCTGGTCAGTCCACTCCTGGTAACCTCCACTTTCCTTTGTTCACAGAAAGCCAAAGCATGCTTCACAAATCTACCATCTGTGAAGAGATGTGTAAGTATCAGGTCCTGATGGAAAAAGCTCACAACCAGCCCATAATCCATGTTCCCCTTGATATCCAGAAATCTAGTAATCTCTGTTGTGAATGCCCTCAGTGGCTGAGCTCCCTGTGTGATGAAATCTAAAGAATCGCCACCTATGAGGATGGGGATTTTTTTCTTATCTCAGTACTCAACAGCCTGTCCCAACTTGCAATCCCAACAACCCCCTACTTCTACACTTCTCAACTAGAGGAACCAACATTGCAATAAATCCCCTCCCAAAGCCTATAATGGATATGCAAATCATCAAGAGGTTATTACTCATTATTTTCCACTCGAGAGGACAGGCCCATTCTGCTTAATCTCTCCTCAGGATAAAATCACTCTGGTCCAAATGTACCACAACAAGTTCACCCTGAGCTGCAACCCCTTAAAATTACAACAGATTTTGACAATAGACAATAGGTGCAGGAGTAGGCCATTCGGCCCTTTGAGCCAGCACCACCATTCAATGTGATCATGGTTGATCATTCACAATCAGTACCCCGTTCCTGCCTTCTTCTCATACCCCCTGACTCTGCTATCTTTAAGAGCTCTATCTAGCTCTCTCTTGAAAGCATCCAGAGAATTGGCCTCCACTGCCTTCCGAGGCAGAGAATTCCACAGATTTACAACTCTCTGAATGAAAAAGTATTTCCTCATATCCGTTCTAAATGGCTTACCCCTTATTCTTAAACTGTGGCCCCTGGTTCTGGACTCCCCCAACATTGGGAACATGTTTTCTGCCTCTAATGTGCCTAATCCCTTAATAATATATGTTTGAATACCGCCTCTCATCCTAAATTCCACCGTATACAGGCCTAGTCGCTCCAGTCTTTCAACATACGACAGTCCCACCGTTTTGGGAATTTACCTAGTGAATCCATGCTGCACGCCCTCAATAGCAAGAATGTCCTTCCTCAAATTTAGAGACCAAAATTCCACACAGAACTCCAGGTGTGGTCTCACTAGGGCCCTGTACAACTGCAGAAGGACCTCTTTGCTCCTATACTCAACTCCTCTTGTCATAAAGGCCAACATGCCATTAGCTTTATTCACTGCCTGCTGTACCTGCATGCTAACTTTAAGTGACTGATGACCAAGGACACCCAGATCTCTTTGTACTTCCCCATTTCCTAACTTGACACCATTCAGACAATAATCTGCCTTCCTGTTCTTTCCACCAAAGTGGATAACCTCACATTTATCCACCTTAAACTGCATCTGCCATGCATCTGCCCACTCACACAACCTGTCCAAATCACCCTGCATCCTCATAGCATCTTCCTCACAGTTCACACTGCCACCCAGCTTTGTATCATCTGCAAATTTGCTAATGGTACTTTTAATCCCTTCATCCAAGTCATTAATGTACTTCGCAAGAATGGCGTTGGAGAGAGAACTGAAGGCGACAGGAGGATAGTCATACTGCGCGGAAACACGCCCTTCGGCCCAACTTGCCCACACCAACCAACATGTCCCATCTACACTGGCCCCACCTGCCTATGTTTGGCCCATATCTCTCTAAACCTGTCCTATCCATGCACCTGTCCAAATGTTTCTTAAACATTGTGATACTACCTGCCTCTACTACCTCCGGCAGCTCATTCCATACATCCACAACCTGTGTGAAAGTTACCCCTAGGTTCCTATTAACTTTCCCCCCCCTCACCTTAAAACTATGTCCTCTGGTTCTTGATTCCCCTACACTGGGCAAGAGGCTCAGTATGTCTACCCAATCTATTCCTCTCATGATTTTGTACACCTCTATAAGATCACCCCTCATCCTCCTGCGCTCCAAGGAATAGAGTCCTGCTTGCTCAACCTCCATATAATTACGACTCATAAATCTCAGGCCCTTGAATCCTGGCAAGATTCTTGTAAATCTTCTCTGCACCCTTTCCAGCTTGACACCATCTTGCCTAATGCCTAATCAATGTCTGATATAAATGCAACAGGACTTCCCAACTTCTATACTTAATACTCTGACAGATGAAGGCCAGTGTGCCAAAAACCTTTTTGACCACCTTATCTACTTGTGTTGCCACTTTCAACAAACTATGTACCTGCGCTCCTAGATCTTCCTTCTCTACAACTCTCCCCAGAGACTTACCGTTCACTGTAGATTCTGCCCATTTTAGTCTTCCCAAAATGCAACACCTCACATTTCTCTGATTGAATTCCATCAACCATTCCTCAGCCCTCCTGGCCAACCGATCAAGATCCTGCTGCAATTTTTGACAACTGTGGCAACGTATCGAGAAAGGCCCGAAATAAAGGCAAGGAGCCGGGTATTTCGGGAGGTTTGATTTTATTACGTTTGCTAGACCGGTCAAGTCTGTCAGAGTGAAATCGTGCCCAAAACCTTGTCCTTTATAACCGTAGCAAAGGGCCGCCCCCCTGAACCGGTCCATTCCCGTGCCGAGGGGTCGGTAGTGGTATGGCCCGACCCTTGGGAGCCGCCACAGGACACCGCCCCCCAGAACCGGAGGCACGAAACGCACTGGTGGTCGCACTACCCGACCGGACTGCGTACGAAAATCGGCCAACAGAGGGGCCGGCGGAGGCACAGTTGGAGGGACAGGTGGTGGGACCTGCAAAGAGGGGCAACCTCGTGACCGAGGCTGGGCAACCCGCACCGGTTGGTCGATGTCCAAGTGGGCCGGCTTCAAGTGGTCAATTGACATGGCCTCCGTCCGGCCCCCCATGTCCAAGACAAAGGTTGTCTGTCCGTGCTCCAGCACCCGGTACGGGCCCTCATAAGGCCTCTGGAGTGGCGTCCGGTGGGTGTCACGGCGCAGGAACACATGGGTGCAGTCCCGGAGGGCCGATGGCATGAACAGGCGGAATGTACCATGGCGGGACGTCGGCACAGGTGCGAGCTTGCCAACTCGCTCTCGAAGGCGCTGTAGTTAAGCTCCATCTTAACTATCTAAAATACCACCCACTTTCGTGTTATCTGCAAACTTGCTAATCATGTACATTCCCATCCAAATCAATGATATAGATGACAAACAGCAATGGGCCCACCACCAAACCCTGAGGTACACCACCAGTCACAGGCCTCGAGTCTGTGAAAAGAAACCTTCCACCATCAGCCTCTGCTTCCTTTCATGAAGCCAATTTTCTATCCATCCAGCTATCTCTCCTTAGATCACATGCGATCTAACCTTCCAGATGTTCCAGGTGTTCCGGATGTGGCCTTCATTCTATCGGTGACACAAAGCATAGATTCAGCGACTGTTTTGCCGGACACTTGAGCTCGACCCACCAAAGATGACTGGATTTCCCAGTTACTAACCACATTAAACCCCCTTCCCATTCCAACACTGACTTTTCTGTCCTGTGCTTCCTCCATTGCCAGAGTGAGGCCAGACACAAACTAGAGGAACAGTGCCTCAAATTCCACGGGTCGCTTACAACCTAATAATATGGACATTTAATTCTCCAATTTGGGTAACTTACCAAACTCCCCCACCTTCTTCCCCCCTTCCTTCCCCCCAGTCCATCTCTCTTCCCTGTGCTACACCTGGACTCATAACCATTTCTCTCTCACCCATTTCCTTCCAACTACATTCCTTCCTCTAGCTTCACAATTTTCAACTCACCCTCTGGAATTTGTTCAACCATTCGCTGATCAAAAAACCTTTGTCTGTGTCCACCCGTGACTCATAGGCTTTGTCCTGCCCCTCCTCTCATCCAACTTCCTTCCCACCCCACCCACCCCCAAAATCAGTCCAAAGAAGTGTCCCAACCTGAAATCTTAATGTCTTTCGAAGTTGCAACAGGCAGGAATGAAAAAGAGGACCCAGTTGTTATGTATTTGGACTCAGAGGCCTTTAATAAAGTGGAGTATAGGAGGTTATTAAACAAAATTTACATGCTCGGCCATGAGGATAATATACGAGCCAGGACTTGGTCAACTGAGAGAAGATGGAGTGGGATAAAATGGGTCATTTTTTGGACTGGGTGGCTGTGACCAGGAATGATGCTGGATTAATGCTGGGCCCAGCTGCTCACAATTGATATCCCTGAATTGTATTAGAAGATCAGGTTGGATATGTCCAAGCAAAACACAAACTGCTGGAGGAACTCAGCATCAGTGGAGGCAGAGGGATGGTGCCTGTTTGGGGTCAGGATCCTGCACCAGCTCACTACATGATGTATCCAAGGTAGCTGACGATCCCAAGCCAGGATTATGCAGAGACATCGGGCAGAACATGGCGGATGGAAAATAATGTGGAGAAAGGTGGAGAATTTTAAATGGTGGGAAATTGAACGGTGTTGGTGTTGGGAGAGGTCCAAGTATGGGGTTCTTGCACACCAACCACTGAAAGTTCACATGTAGGGTAGTGAGCTATTTGTTGTGTGTTGAGCTTTATTTTAAGAGAATTGCTCCAATTATATGGGGCACTGGTGAGACAGGATCTGGAATATGTACAGATCTGCTGTACCTGCCTGAGGAAAGATTACCCTCAATGGAGGGTGAGCCGCATTGCTTTACCAGGTTGAATGGTGGGTTGGGATGGGGTCTGGCTGCTCCTCTGTAGAGAGAACGAACAAACTTGGTCTAAACTCTAGTTCCAAGAATGAGAGGTGATCTCATTGAAACACAAATTTTTACTGGATTTGATATGAATTTGATGTTTCCATTGCCTACAGTCTGAAATACAATTATCCCCCACTCTCAGCTGCCGGTCCATGCTGCTACCCAATCTTTAACCCCCTCTGGCCCAGTTTCACACAGCCTTGAGGGTAGGACTTCATCAAACCCCTGAAAGCCCTCTCAGAGATTGAATAGATGGAGGATGGCAGGAGAGAGGGAGAGCAGAAGATACGGGGGGGGGGGGGGGGGGAAGGGGATTGACAACAGCAGAGATGTTTCAGGCGAGGAACTCCAGTGATCTGGGATGTGCTGCCTGAATGGAGCTCAGTAGATTCACAGCATTGGGTAAAGGGAACTGGAGAAAGTCTGGACTGTGGGGAGGAATGGGGAGTGAGACTCAGCAAGGAGCTCCACCATCAAGCTGGAACAAGCCTGATGGGCTGAGTGGACTCCTGTCATTCACCGATTCTCAAATCCAATCTGGAATTCCAGAGGGGGAGGGGATGTGGGACTTGTTCCCACCCTGTGCCTGGCTCTCCCTCTCCACGGTTCAGTAGTTGATAATCTCTCCTTATTTCTGCTCCTGATGTCCTAACTTAGATCCGTCCGTACCTGGTAACCTTATCTTTCCGCTCTCTGTTCACAGCAAATAATCTGGGGAAACGTAAATGGAAACAAAGTGAGTATCAAGTCCTGAGTATAAAAGCGAACACTCGATCCAGAGAAGGTGTCTGCAACTAAGCGCTAGTGGGGAGAAGTGATGTTGGTGACAGGACAATGGGTGGAACAGGAAGTGAGTGAGAGAAGTGAAACAGAGAACTGGAAGGCAGAGTGAGGTGAGAGGGGTACAGGGGAGAGATAGTTTGGGGGGAGAGTGTGAGGGAGGCAGATAGGTAGACCGGGAGGAAGGAGAGGGAAATAGAGAAGAGAAGAAAGAGTGGCAAAGAGAAATGCAAGGGTTATGGCCACATCATGCAACACAGAACCCTCAGTCCATTGTGTCCATGCTGACCATCAGGTATCCAACTCCAACCACTTGGTCCGCACCCTACTCAGTCTTGGTAATTCAGGAGCTCATGCAAATGTTTCTTCAACACTGAAAATTTCTGCCTCCACCATCCCTTCAAGGAGATCATTCCAGATTCCAATCACCCTCTGAATGGATAAAGGTCTTCCTCGGATCCTCCTTAGACCAACACCCTCTGTCCCTAGACACATGTACCATTGGGAAACATTTCCTACAATCTATCTCTTACAGCATGGATACAGCTGCTTCGGCCTAACCTGTCCACACCGACCAAAATGCCTCAGATAAGCAAGTTCCATTTGCCTGTGTTTGGCCCATATCCCTCAATGTCTTTCATATCCATGTGCCTGTTCAAGAGTCTTTTAAATGCTGTTATAGTTCCTGCAAGAATGATCTCCACTGGCACCTAATTCCATGACCCAACATCCTCTGATTGAAAAAAGTGGTCTTCAGGTTCCTATTACATCTTGCCCCTTTCTCCTTAAATCTAGGACCTCTGACTTTTGATTGTCTATCCTGGATAAAAGACTCTATTCACTCTCCTCATGATTTTAAACACCCAAAACACATCACTCTCTCTAACTCAGGCCATCAAGCCATGAAAAATTCTGGTAAATTATTTCTAGATTATTTAGTCCTGTCCACTGTGCCTTCCCTCCACAGATGCTGCCTAACCTGCTCACTTCCCCTAGCAGCATGGTTTTCCCATCTATTCTTGGGCAGGGACAGACCTGGAGTGACAGAGCCCCAGAGGATGAATGGGTGGATGGGGCGGTGGTCGTCAGTGAATGGGGGGGGAGGGGGGGGGGGGAGAGGTAGTAGGGTTTGGGTTGACAAGGACAAGGGCCTGCCAGTGGGTTGGGGTGATAGTCTGAGTTAATGGGGGGTTTGCACAGTGAGTGAGTGAGGGGTGACCCTTCACCGACTGTTGGTCACCCTCACTCCAGCTCCTTTCCCAGAAAGGTTTTCACCACTTTCTTTTGCCCGCAGATTATTACTGAAGCACTATTGTATCTCAAGTAACCGTACAGAGCTCACAGCCAATCAACTGCACAGCACGCTACGATTCTGCAAATGCTCAGCGGGACAGGGGATGGAAAGGGATGGAAGAACAGAGACTGCCAGAGACACTCTGGTGGATGGATAAACAGGAAAAAGAGGCAGGTTGAAAGAGGGAAAGAGAGAAAGTTGGAGGTGTTCATGTGTTAGTCCTGTCGAGCTGCTAAATTCTCACTGCAGTTATCACCTGAAGGTAATATTCTTTATTGGAGACTCAGCTGTGACCTGTGCTCACATCACACATCGTCACTACATGGACATGCACCTTTCAATGTTCTCAAAATTATTATGGGGAGAGACCTAGAGGAAACATATGTACAAGCAAAGGAAGGACACCACACAAACAGGCAAAGAAGTGGTGTGATAGACAGATTGAAACTCCAGGGGTTCAGCAAATGCGAGCTATGCTTTGCTTTGTGGCTTTTAAGCAATAAAAAATCATTTCAAAACTTGTCTTGTATTGGTTATGTATGTCTGGACCTCTCCTGGTGCCATGGATGGAGACAGGAGGGGGTGCAGGTGAATGTGTGACCCACAACTGATACAAGAGGAAGGACTTGGATTCCTGGGGCAGGGCAGCCAAACTGAATGGTCAGGCTCAGAGCTGGATTGGCAGGGTGAAGGGAAACCCACAATGATTCAGGACCGCTGGGTGCCTTCAGTAAATGAGTCTGCAAAGCAGATGAAACAGGCTGGAAGAAAGAAAACCAAGTAGAGGGTACAGTGGAGCAGCAGTAAGTGCTGCTGTCTGCCAGCTCTAATCCGTGTGCAGTTTATATGCTCTTCCTGTGTCCGTGGGTTCCCCTGGCACTCCTCCCACATCCCCTGCCCCACGGGGTGATCGGTCACTCTGATAGCCCATCCTGGGCCACAGGTAAACTTTGTGGGCCAATACGATTGCACAGACTGGAAGGACTGAAAGGGCTTTCCTCATAAAGAAATCCAGAAATGTGTAAAGGTTTTGAAGGGGTTAATTGTTTGTAGTTCAGTGTGTGTGGTTGGGGTGAGGGGGGGGGGGGGGGGGAGGTAGTGGAGGACAATGCAGAGGCCATGGGAGGTTTGCAGTGACCAGTAGACATGGCTTACATAGAGTGCATGTGGAGAGAATGTTTCCACTAGTGGCAGAGTCTGGGACCAGAGGGCACAGCCTCAGAATGAAAGGACGGACCATAAGAATGGAGATGAGGTGAAATATCTTTCGCCAGACGGTGGTGAATCTGTGGAATTCATCACCATAGACAGCTGTGCAGGCCGTCATTGGGTATTTTCAAAGCAGAGGTTGACTGGTTCTTGATTAGTAAGGGGGTCAAAGGTTACAGAGAGAAGGCAGGAGAATGGGTTGAGAGGGAAAGATAGATCGGTCATGATTGAATGGCACAGTAGACTCGATGGGCCAAATGGCCGAACTCTGCTCGTAATTCTGGATTCATGGACAAGAGTGTCAGTGAATGTTGCTGCTGACCTGGTCAGTAAGGGGGTCAAAGGTTACAGAGAGAAGGCTGAAGAATGGGTTGTGAGGGAAAGATAGATCGGTCATGAATAAATGGCAGAGTCGACTCGATGGGCCAAATGGCCTAACTCTGTTCTTAATTCCGGCTTCATGGACATTAGTGTCAGTGAAATCTGGGGGTTACCATAACAGATAGAGAGTAGTTCAGAACTGCTCTCTGGCTGTGATAGTGAGAATCTATGCTATTAGCTGGTATAGTCAATTAGAGATATTATATTTTGTTGTAGTAAAGATGGTTTCTTTTGTTGTTTTAGCTAATATAAAATGGATGCTTATTTTAGTGGAAAGCAGTAAGATGGATGCTTGTGGCAGAAATGTTATCCTTGGGAACAGAATGTGTTTGTCCCTTTACGAGTGATAAGGTGTGTACAGAAGAGATGGGCTATTGTCCTCTCCCACTACTCTGTCTGACTGCGAGTGCTGTGTATTGAAACAGTAAAGCAAGGTCATGCAGCTACGAGATTGCTCGTCTATATAGATAAGAAAGTTTCTTTCTTAGTAACAACTCCTTATTTGTGTGCGTGTGAAAGTAGGAAAAGTTTTGAATCCACTCTAGGTAAATTGATGCGTTTCTCTAAAAACATGTGACTTATATTAATGGTTTGGTTTCTGAGCATGTGACCTGTATCAATGATTTTGTCTTCTCTGTAACCATGGGAATTGTATTAGATGTGTAATTGGTCATTGTATTAGATGTGTAATTGGTCCTTGATTTCTTTTTGTCACACCTCTCTTTTTCTGTATAAAAAAGTAAACAATGGTGGAGAAGTTGTTCTTCCCCTCCCCTGAGTTGAGGTCTCTTCAGACACTAGTGTTGTGTCTGGAGATCTTCTCGGGAAGAACCCCATGGTGGAATAAATCTGATGTGCTAATCCAGTATCACGTGTGATTATTCAGACTGAAGGTAAAGAATTTGATTTAACATTTGGTGGCAGCGGTGGGATTTCAAAAGACAATTACCACGAGTTCGCGGCCAAGGAGCTGAGAAGTCTCGGAGGCAGAGAGAGGAATTGGGCCCCCAATGCAAGTGGTTTGTTTTACTGCATCGGTTTCCTCTGATCTGTCGTCTGATGATGAATTGGCCATTCGCTAACTCTTGTGTGATATCTTGACGAAATCAGGTCAGTCTGGTGAATACTGGAAGCGGCAGATATTTTGGTCAGTGATTGGTATCACTGGGAGTTGACTATAATTAAATGATATCGATATCAATACCACTGGGTCAGGTTTCAGTCCTGAGAGAGTGGGGCACAGGTCAGGTTTCAGTCCTGAAAGTGCGGACGTTGTTCAGGTTTCAGTCCTGAAAGCGTGGGTTACAGTCGCTGTAAGATTGGGTCCGATTGTGTGTATGAAAGTGTTGTGAGGTGTGTGAACTTGTGTGAAGTGTTGTGGGGGGTATTAAGATGTGTGACGTTTGGAATGCGACTGTGTAATTTGTGTCATTTGCAACGCACTGTGTTGAATTATCAGTCAGCAAGATGGGTAATCGTTTGGATACTACAACTGAATCAAACAGTGCTTTGCAAATCTTATGTGAACGGTATCCTGACAAATCGGAGCAATTCAGACAATTGTCGGGGGAGTTAAACAAGAAATTAGGGGATGACTTTTGGCCATTAGAAGGAATAAAGGCTCTGGATGATGTTAAGAAGGTTCAGGAGATAATTTGGAAGAGTAATAGGGGTACTCTGGCAAAGGAACTTATTGCCCTGTGGAAACAGTATTGTCAAGAATTAAGGGAAGCTTCAGTGTTGGCAAGTTGGCAGGATAATGCTTTGAAATTGGGAATAGGAATTACAGGAGGGGGAGTGGCTAAATCAGCCGGAGTGTTAAAGAAGGAATGTGCTCATGAGAAACGTTTGAGACAGAAGTCTGGTAAGACCCTGATGGGGTCTGGGGATATGGATGTAAGGGATTACGTAGTCCAATGGCTGGCTTTCCCCGAACGAAGGGAGACTGTTTGTTTCCTGATTTGGATGAATGGAATCACAGAATTGCCTGAAGTCCCTAAATCCCCCATATGTTGTCAGGATGGCAAACTGGAGTCAGCAGCTTTGAGCATTCTGCTCAGCCAGCTGAACTAGTTGTCCTAATACAACAGAGCAGATTTCCGTTATGAAATGATCTGCCCACACAACAGGTCAAACACCGGTGGATGTAGGGAACCGGTTGGGCCAGACTGAAAGCTCAAATAAAAGCAAGTCTCCCTCGGAAAGGAATGCCAACCATCCAAGACGTCATTAAATTACAGGAGGACGCTCCTGACCGGGATAAGGTAATGTGGAAACAGCTCGGGTGCACAGTTGATTGTGAATCTAAACTGTGGATCACCCCTGCTGGACAGGCTTGTATGTCAGATGATTTAGCAATGTGGGTTATTGAATATATACACTTTGCAACTCATTGTGGTGGTAAAGCAACCAGTGATATGCTCCTAGCCACATGCTGGCATTCACGGTTACAATCTCTGGCTCAAGGTATTAGCAATTGTTGCCTGATTTGTCAGCAACATAATCCTGGAAAGGGTGTACCTTATGAGATGGGTAAAACACCATTGTCCGTGGATCCCTTTGAGACCCTCCAGATGGACTACAGTGAGCTGGAGAGATGTCAGTGCTATAAATATGTATTAGTTATTGTAGATGAGTTTAGTAAATGGATTGAGGCTCACCTGACAAAGGATAACAAAGCCTCTACTGTTGTGAAGTGTTAATGAGATTATTCCCAGGTATGGAATTCCAAACCGATTAAGTTCAGGCTCTTATTTCATGGGTCAAATAAACAAGGAATTCTGTACCCAGATGGGCATCCAGTAATAGTTGCATTGTGCCTACAGACCTCAGACTGCCGGACTAGTTGAAAGGGTTAATCAGACCTTAAAAGTAAATTGGCCAACTACAGGGTGAAATGGGAATTACATGGGTCAAATTACTTCATGTAGCCCTGTTCCAGATACGTATCACCCCGGCTGGGGAAGCACGGCTGAGTCCTGCTGAAATTATATCCAACAATCTGACCTGGACCTTGAAGGGAGTAAAAGTGCACTATCAGATCCTTTGTGTCTGGACTCCTGAAAAAGGTTCCTGGGAACACAGTGGTCACATAGAAGCCAATAAGCCAGTAAGAAAGTTTTATGAATTGGAGACTTTAAATTGAGTAACCCGTCCCAGGGAAGATGGGGTCTGTAGAAATACTTTATAAATTGGTCAGTGTGTTAACCGAGTTTCCCTCCTGGAAAGGAAGGGGGGATATGTGTTACTTAGACCCTGGAAAACGTACATACTGCACACAGTTATCAGCTTGTAACCAAGAGATTAGGAGACGAAGGATGGTCAGCGTGGGGGAAGCATGGAATGTAAAAGCCGAAGGCAAAGCAAGTTTATATATATGGCACATTCCAGCAACAAGGCAATTTAAAGTGTTTTACATAAAACATTAAAGAGCAGGAAGCTGAAATAGAATAAGACAGGTATAAAATACCCGAATAAAGGTTACAGTGCAATGTTAGAATGAATAATTATTTGATTTAATAAGAGGCAGCGTCAAACAGAAGTCTTCAGCCTCGATTTAAAGGAACTGAGTGTTGCAGCGAACCTGCCGTTTTCTGGGAGTTTGTTTCATATATGTGGTGCATAAAAAATTAAACGCTGCTTCTCCAGGTTTATTTCTGACTCTGGGACAGAGAGCAGATCTGTCCCAGAAGGCCTGGGAGGTCTGGATGGTTTATAGTGTAGCAGAAGATCAGAAATGTATTTTAGCCCTAAACCATTCAGTGCTTTATGAATCAACAGTAGTATTTTGAAATTAATTCTTTGATAGATTGGATGCGAGTGTGAGACCTCAGAACTGGAATGATGTGATTCACTTTCTTGGCCTTAGTGAAACTTGAGTGGCTGCTTCTGAAACCGCTGCAGCTATCCTGCTGAGCCATAAGTCCTTTAACCCTTGAGATATTCTTAAGGATATAGTAGACTGACTGAAGTCAGTAAGCAGGCGGAGTAGGTGCTATGAGAGAGAGAGAGAGAGAGAGAGAGAGAGAGAGAGAGAGAGAGAGAGAGAGAGCGAGAGAGAGAAAGAGAGAGAGAGAGAGAGAGGCAAGAAATGGAAGAAATAGATTGAGGAATGGAAATATGAAGAAAGAGGTGTGGGAGGAGTTTCAGCATATTGGATGGATAATCTAAGTTGTAGAGGGATAGGGTTACATACGAAGGAAGGCATATTGAAAGGTTGGGATGTATTATTGGCAGAGTGCCAATGGCATGATGATCAGGAGGAAAAATGCAGTTGGCCAACAGGATTGTAAACAATTGGTAATGCAAAAATGGAAACTTAAGCGAAATAACCCCGAGGACTCCTTGTCTGGCATGGCGACCCTGTTTATAGAAGAGGAGGATGAGGAGTAAATTGGGAAAGTCGGGAATGGTGTAGAACACCTCCCCCATATGCCCCTAGCCACCTGTCCCCAAGAGCAGGAACTGCCCCACTAAGATCCCATCGGGGGGGGCATCGGCACCCCCACAGGGAAGGGCATCCCCAGAGGAAGATGATACCGATAGCGACCAGGAAACTGAAAAGGAGGATGAAAGGAGGGGAAGGGCTGAGGCAGAAGAGGAAGGAGCAGCAGTAATTGAATTCATCAGTGAGAGAGTGCAACGAAGAGCAAAGGAAACGCGAGGCTGAGAACCAGCAGGAAATTAAAAAGACTAAAAAGATAATGCTACTGAGAGCAATGCCAAATCCATTAGCAGGACAGAATGGGGCGCAGGCTGTGATGCATGTATACACCCCATGGAAGTTGCAGGAAATGATGAACATTTCTAGGAATGGTCCAGACTGTGTTTGGATTTGTGAATTGTATAAGATCAACATTAACCATGTATGAAACAGTCGCAAGAGATGTGTTCACCCTAACGTCCGCTATCCTGAATCCAACCGAGGGGGTACGATGGAGAACCCTTTGGGAACCATACCAGCCCGACCACCCCTAGACGGATGAGGGGTTTTTCTGGGCTTGGTGAATTTCTGCCGGAGTGGATCCCCAACGTGGCAGTGTACATTAAATTACTGTCACCCTTGCCTCCGCCAAGGCACCGCAGCAATTCACTCTCTCACCCCAACAAGAAGAAGCATGCCGCAATCTAAAATAGTAAGATTAAATGAGAACTTACCAGTTCGAAGTTTGATCTGTATTTTATGAGGAGTTACGATGAGGGACTACGTGAAGACCCCGTCCAGCACGCGTGCGCGACATTCTTCAAAGCAGCGGTGTGGATTCACAGAAAAAACACAACGATTGAAATAAATATAGTAAAGAAAAAATAAGAACTTGATTACCAGTTGATCTGTATAAAAAAGGGTGGGAGCGGAGGGCACGTAGTCCCTCATCGTAACTCCTCATAAAATACAGATCAAACTTCGAACTGGTAAGTTCTCATTTAATCTTACTATTTTATTTCGGAGTCACGTGAGTGACTACGTGAAGACTTCAAAGCTTCTGTGATTCCGAACCGTGTACCAGCTCATGCTTCACTCACTGTCTGAAGACCTTAGAGGGAGGAAGTATGTTATCGCGATCAAGAAACCTGTTTGTGAACAAAAAAGGTTTATTAATGACAACAAAAACAGAGAGCTCCCCAGGGCTCAAATTAAATATTATCTGCAGACTCTAAAATTCTGTCTGCAAATGTAGCAGGTTGCGCCAGCGGTTTATTATAAAACCTTTGGAAAGTTCTTTCCGAGGACCATCCTGCTCTGGCCAGAGTATGGTCAATTGGCACGTCCATTTGACTAGCCGCCGACGTAGATGCAGCCCTGGTGGAGTGAGATTTGTAAACATTCGTATTGACTCCCGCGGACTTAAGCACCTGCTTGAGCCACCTTGAAATGGTTTGGCTCGTCACCTGACCATGAGGCTTCTTGTGGCTTATCCATAAGGCTTTTTCTCTCCCTCTTAAGTTGTATGTTGTGTCTATGTAATTGGCGAGGTGGTCTTGGCACACAGCCGTGGTTCAGATGAATATGCCCAGAACTCCATGACTGGAGGCGTGGTACCTGGTCTAGTTTGTTTGACCAGTCCCTGAATATGGAATGTGAAACAGTCCAATGACTCTGTCATGCTGTCGAGCCTCAGAAGGTGGAGGGATTGTACCCTTTAAGCTGACACTAGTGCCATGAGCATGACTGATTTCAGTGTAAGTTGTTCCAGCGTGAGTGCCCTGGGCGGTGGCCATCCCCTAAGGTACGTCAGCACAATGCTGACATCCCAGATCTGAGTGTACCTTGGTCTGGAGGAGTTAGTATTAAAAATGCCCCTCATGATTTTGATTCCTAGTGGATGGGACCCCAAAGCCAGTTGTCCTGCTGCTGGAACCAAATAAGCTGACAACGCACTCCTGGCTGTATTTATGGCGCTGTAGCTGAGTCCTTCCTGATGTAATCCAACCAGGAATTGCACAACACTGGTGGGTGTCGCTGTAGTGTAGGTAGTTCCTGTTTTGGAGCAATACCGTTCCCATTTTAACAGGGGAGAGAGCGAACGCAGTCCCCCACTACCACAAATTTTGCAGTCGAGTATCCCGCATTTGGGGACATCGCAGGCGTCAGCACACCCGAAGTGCAATGGGATAGCCTTGTCCTGGGAAAACCTCCTGAGTGATCAAGGTATCTCCCCTGCCAGGTAAGTATTCCTTATATTGGTCAGGTATTGTCTCCTGGTGGACTCCCGGTGGGATGCGGTCATCATGTTGATGGCGTCCTCAGACAGTCCCAGGCCCAGTAGAGGTCTTTTTAGAATCTGCAAGCCAGGAGATTGACTCTGTCATGGCACGGGTGACTAATGCCTGACACTGGGTGGATTAATAATTCCGGACTGCTGGGGACGGAATCCAATTGAATCTTCCGTAATACCCGACTGATGAGGCAGAAGGGAGGAAAAGCATAAAAGAACATTTTTCCCCCAATACAGCGTGAATGCATCAACTGCTGCTGCCTCAGGGTCTGGTTCCCAAGCGACATACGTTGGTACCTGGTGATTCAGCCTGGATGCAAATAGATCGATATCTGGTGTGCCATTTTGCTTTGTAATTTCGGCAAATATTTTGGGATTTAACATCCATTTGATGTTATCGTT
Source organism: Rhinoraja longicauda (assembly GCF_053455715.1). NCBI lineage: Eukaryota > Metazoa > Chordata > Chondrichthyes > Rajiformes > Arhynchobatidae > Rhinoraja > Rhinoraja longicauda. The sequence continues at coordinate 175,084 of NW_027601401.1, forward strand.
AAATTTGCGTGACCTGGTGTCTGCCACTGTATTTTTGACCAATTTATCACACGATATTGACTTTATACCACACATGTGGTTGATATAAGCCACCACCGTGGTATTATCTAATTGCAACCGGACATGTGCATGATGCGTATTAGATGCATATGCTTTTAAACCATAAAACGCACCCAACATTTCTACATAGTTGATACCCCGTGTCTGTAGGCAAGATGATTCAGAATTAGTCCATCTGCCCCCTGTGCTGGATAGCATGTTAGTTGCTCCCCAGCCCAAGGCACTGGCATCCGTTTGAATGGTTAATACTGGGTTGGAGATGATTATGGGACTGGAACTGAGGCTAATGTTCCTTGTCCACCATTGTAACTCTGTAATGGATTCAGCAGTTAAATACATGCTCGGTCAAAGTGACCTGAGTTTTGCTTTAGTTCGTGCACTTTTGTTCTTTGTAAATTTTGGTAGTGCAAAGGCCCAAATTGTACAGCTGGAAAAGCTGCTACCATTTTACCAATAGCTCTAGCTACCTGCCGTATGGTTGGCTGACGTTTATGCATTAGTTCGTGGCATGATAGTGCCAATTGTGATGCTTTCCACTTTGGCAGAGTTACAACCATGCGAACAGTATCAATCGTAAATCCAAGATAGTCCATGGTAGTGGACGGTGTAAAATTGGATTTATCTGGATGTATGACAAACCCCAAAGTTTCAAACAAACGTTTGGTGGCTGCTACTGCCAAAATAGCTGTCTCCAAGGTTTCCCTATCTAAGTACGCCATGACTATATGCTTTTGTTTTGTCAATAATGCCAAGGCGGGTTTTAAGCTTCTAGTGAAACCTTGGAGCGGAGGTTAGTCCATTTGGTAAGGCTTTAAATTGACATAGCTGTTTCATCCAGATAAATTTTTAATTATTTACGGTGCTCCTTGTGTATGGGTACTGAGTAGTAGGCATCTTTTAAATCAATGCCTGCTAGAAAGTACCCTGTAGACACAAATTCCAAAGGTTCATGTTTTGTTCTTTCAATGACACCTTTTGCTAGTAGCCTCACAAGTTCAGCTTGACCCTCTTGTTTGTCTTTGACTGAGAGGGTGAATACCCTTTGGGGTATGTGCTGAACTGGCGGAATGTTTTCATGAACAAAGTCAATTTTATAGCCATGAATGCAGGTTAGTATGTATTTGTCATTAGTGATGGTTTCCCATGCATGCAAAAAACAAGTGCAATCTCCTCCCTGTTAGTATAGAGTCCCTACTGCTCATATGCCGAAAGGTACCAGACCCACCTACCTCCATGGTGATTGGTGTTAATTCTTCTTCTGCCTCTTCGCTGGACGATGAGGTGTCTGCTGGGCTGTAGAGGGCTGCTGTTGACGTTGATGTTGTTGTTGGGGGGTGGCGCATTTTCCATGGGGTCCGCTCTGGGCCCTGGCCTAAAAGGCTTACGGGGAATGGTTGCGGACCCCGAGCTTTCACCAGTCCCATATGGTGGTTTATGACTGGTGGACGCCGTGAGGTACTGCCGCCTGGGTTTGTTAGGTCTGCTCGGTCCCAAGCCTGCCCTCACGAGACCAAAGGTCTTGGATTCTTCCTCTAGGTCTTTCACCTTTTTTGGGAGATCCTTTCCAAAAAGCAGAATTGGAGGTTCTGAACCCGGTGTTTTGCAGAGTCCCGCAAACTTAGGGTTGAGGGCAGGCTTGATAATTTCCGTAAACCATTTATTTGGTATTGAGTGGTGCACAGCAGAGCTAGTGTATCTTGCTGATTTGTCGAAATGTCCACACCATCAATGGACCGAGCATATGATGTTATCGCTGCAGTCAGTTTAAGGATTTTCTGGAGCTTCAACTCCAGGTTCCTGCCCCAAATGTCCCCAAATTTGGCTGTTTACAGCTGGTACATTTAATGATGTACAATTTTCTGGGGCTGTGTATAGCTCAAGAGCCTCATTGACCACCCGTTCTTGTAGGGTTTTTGAGGACAGGTGGTCAATGCTGGCTGCAAGTTTCGGCTCTAAAGGCCGACCCCCTCGTGGAATGTCCACGTAGCGGTTGACCACACCCAGCAGCTCTTCCTGATCCTGTACACTCTGCGTACTCCGGACATCTTCAGCCAACAACCCCTCTTCTTGACCAGCCCAGACCTGGTCGCCAATGCTGCCTTCAAACGAAGGTGAGGCAATGGCCAGTGCCCCTAAAGGGCACTGCGGGAGTGCCTGGGCGATCTGGGCCCTCCCTTGGCGAGTCTGCTGCTGCTCTCAGCAGATCTCGCTGGAGCATTGCTCCATAAGCCGTTTTAGGCTTAGGCGGCTGCCAGTGCCGCTGTGTAGCGGTGTAGCATCTTCGTCTGAATCGTCCAGACACTACCGCCCGGTTCTGGCTGCAGGTACCTCCAGCCCGCTGCTCAGGCTGCACTAGCGGTGCTGGGCTCGGCTCGGTAGTTGTGCCGCCTCTTGCCCCCCCTCCAAAGAACGTTCCTCAACGGAAGACGAACGGGGGCGACTGCAAATTTCTTTCCTCTGGTCTTGGTCATCTTGGGACCTAAAGCAGACCAGAGAGAAAATACTTACGGCCACGGTAGAACTTACCTGTCGGCCCGACTTTTTAGTTTGTAGCGGGAGCACCTTGAACTCCCGTTCGTCGCGGTGCACTGCATGAACGCTAATGTCGCGCACGCGTGCTGGACGGGGTCTTCACGTAGTCACTCACGTGACTCCGAAATAAAACAGTGCTAGTCACTGCACCAGACATTGGATGTTCCTTATAAGATTGCCCATTTTCAGCTTTATGTGATCAACCTATTGCAAGCCCCAGCTCTCCCAACACAACTGGCCATTATCAAGTGCAATGCCCATCCGGGTGGCTGTGACTAAAATTGCCAGGGAAATGCCCTTTGCTGACATCACTGCCCGCACCGTAGCTTGCGAATCCTGCACTATGGTCCCCACAGAACCAAAGATTCTAATGGGCAGAACGGCCTTGCCAGACATGGGTGATGTAGGGTTAATGCAGGGGGATGCCTCTGCTGGGCAACGTGATCTTGGAAATGAGAGGATTGTGCCATTGACTCCTTGACTGGGCTCTGGCTTACCCCTCTTGGGCAAATTTGTGTACCTGATGTTTTTCTGCCCGTTCCTTTCAACTTTATACACTTCCTTACGCATGCTAGTAAGAAGGGTATGGTCAGGATGGCAAAGGAAATCTGGTTGCATCCGAAAATTCACCAGGAGGCGTTAAAACAAGCCTCAGATTTTGAAATTTGCAGATGAAATAATCCCGGAAAGACAAAGGGAATGACACTCATATTGGACTGACCATCCGTCACTGAAAGGAAGTATGCAGGTACAGCAGGCAGTGAAGAAAGTCAATGGAATGTTGGCCATCATAACAAGAGGAGTTGAGTATAGGAGCAAAGAGGTCCTTCTGCAGTTGGAGAACTGCACCTGGAGTGAGACCACACCTGGAGTATTGTGTGCAGTTTTGGTCTCCGAATTTGAGGAAGGATATTCTTGCTATTGAGGGCGTGCAGCGTAAGTTTACGAGGTTAATTCCCGGAATGGCGGGACTGTTGTATGTTGAAAGACTGGAGCGACTGGGCTTGTATACGCTGGAATTTAGAAGAATGAGAGGGGATCTTATTGAAACATAGGATTATTAAGGGATTGAACACGTTAGAGGCAGGAACGGGGTACTGATTTTGAATGATCAGCCATGATCACATTGAATGGCGGTGCTGGCTTGAAGGGCCGAGTGGCCTACTCCTGCACCTATTGTCTATTGACCCTTTGAGTGTATATAAATAGATCTTATAGAGTTGTCAGGGGCACATTATGATTAAGTATGTGTAAGTTATTCTGACCCACACGCCCTCAGCGATGAATTAATTATTTATGCACAGCAATTAACCCCTGCTTTACCAGTCCTGCATTCCCAGGTACAAGAGGCACCGAAGCCACTACCAGTTACATAAGGGGACGAGTCCATAATACCAGGAGACTACGTGCTGAAATCTCTCCTCAGAGTACACGAGGTTAACGTATAATGAAAATGCCCCTGGTGATCATCTGTCTTAAAGCCTTGCAGATTCCAGGTATGATGGAGGAAAGAAGTGCAGGCCGAACCAACCTAACCACGATCACCACCTGTGCCAAGGAGATGTACTCTAATGCGATGATGATAACCCGGAGGGATTTGGAAAATGGAACGTCAGCCGACTGAAGGCCTGTATTGGACTTTTGAGGCATCTTCACTTTTCGTGACTGTTGAAGGACTGTCATCATAAAATGTTACCTTGTTATTGGACTAAATGTAAAATTTGATGATGTATGTCGAAGTGCGGTAGGTTGGATTCTCACAGAACTATGTCTGGTCTCTCCACTACAGAGATGTAAACATGATCTCAAGTTCCTCGGAGAAGTCCCAAGACGTAACTTATTTCTCCGAGATCACTCAGCTATGTACTCCCCACAGTCAGTTGTTTGCTACCCACCCATAACCTCAGTACAGGCATTATTCAGCATGACCAGAATGGGACCCCCTAAAGTACCTTATATGTGATAATTGGAGGGAGAAAGCAAAAATAAAGGCGTCTAAACCCACCTTATTTATGAACCCTTTACTGCCCCGCCTGCTGTTGGTCTTCCGTTACCAAAGGATAATTCACATTCACAGGACGTATGTTTGGTCGCGGATATCGCCAAACCGTGCAAATTCACACCCAACTTTTACCCAGATGATGAAAGAAAGAGGTGGCAGAGATGCACAATGGTTATCTGAGCAGTTTAGGATCTTGATAGAGGGAGGTGAGTTAAACATGTATTCGATATGTCATGGCACTTTGTTTTTAACGGATACAAACCTTTTCTTTTTCTTTAATGGTACAGCCACTAATGTCCTGAATCCACCAGTCCCGAGGTGGCAATAGGAACCCTGATTCCTATGACAATAACCTGTCCCTCCCAGTGGGTCTCTCGTCAAAGGTTGGTGACTAAAACTGTTTCAGAAGAATTTTGTTCAAAGTGGAAAGATCCCACATCTCTAGGAACACATGGGAGCACTGTGGGATAGGGATGGGCGAGCTTCTTTAGTCTAGGCTTCACTGGAGGTTATTTGGCTGCCAATAATCGCAATTACCTCATTTGTGGTCTCACTATCTTGGGTAATGCAACCACGGGGGCCCTCGACATGATTACCCAGGGACTTACTGAACTTAGGCTCTTTACTATGCAGAACAGATATGCCCTAGATTATTTGTTGGCTCTGGAAGGATGTGTCTGTGCTATAGTAAAAGGTAGTTGTATGATGGGAGTTAGGGATCAGACAGAGAATATTACTAGTTTTATTACAAAGATAAGAGAGTAAATGGATAACATGAAGGAGTCGAATAGTTGGGGTGATTAGGATTTTGGGGGCTGGTCGGACAAGTTGATTAATATAGCATTGCATATGGGAATTTTAATTGTTTGTATTTTTGTCAGGTTGGCTATTCTGAAATGCGTATTGAGAAGAATGGAGATGGTGTTAGAGTGTATTGGTACTTCAAGAATGTTAGTGGTAAGACAAACTGAATTATATGATAAGGAGGTTGAGGATGTTGATAGTGTGAAGGAAGAGTTTTGAACGACTAGGAAGATTATTAGATTAGGAGGTAAGAGTGAAGGGGAAGATGAAGTGGTTTTGAGGATGAGCAACATAATAGAATAGGTGTAATAGGATATGTGCCCTTTGGAGGGCTATACCAGAAGAATGATGCATGTGTGGAGTTTTGAAACTAAAAGGGTTAAGGTGATGTAGGCAAGAAGCAGTTCATGTAAGAGATATTGTAGCAGGGAGCAGTTTTCTGGTGTCAGGGGTCATTGTTTAGAAGTGTTAATGGTGGTCAAGTATTGATGTAGTTTCCTTTTTAGTTTGATTTGATTAGAAGTTGAAGTTTGATTTGATTAGAAGTTGAAGTTTGATTTGATTAGAAGTTGAAGTTTGAAGTTTGATTTGATTAGAAGTTGAAGTTTGATTTGATTAGAAGTTGAAGTTTGAAGTTTGATTTGATTAGAAGTTGAAGTTCGATTTGATTAGAAGTTGAAGTTTGATTTGATTAGAAGTTGAAGTTTGATTTGATTAGAAGTTGAAGTTTGAAGTTTGATTTGATTAGAAGTTGAAGTTCAATTTGATTAGAAGTTGAAGTTTGAAGTTTGATTTGATTAGAAGTTGAAGTTTGAAGTTTGATTTGATTAGAAGTTGAAGTTCGATTTGATTAGAAGTTGAAGTTTGAAGTTTGATTTGATTAGAAGTTGAAGTTTGATTTGATTAGAAGTTGAAGTTTGAAGTTTGATTTGATTAGAAGTTGAAGTTTGATTTGATTAGAAGTTGAAGTTCGATTTGATTAGATGTTGAAGTTGATTTGATTAGAAGTTTGAAGTTTGATTTGATTAGAAGTTGAAGTTTGATTTGATTAGAATTTGAAGTTTGATTTGATTAGAAGTTGAAGTTCGATTTGATTAGAAGTTGAAGTTGATTTGATTATATTTAGAAGTTTGATTTGATTTGATTAGAAGTTGAAGTTTGAAGTTTGATTTGATTAGAAGTTGAAGTTTGAAGTTGATTTGATTAGAAGTTTGAAGTTTGATTTGATTAGTTGAAGTTCGATTTGATTAGAAGTTGAAGTTTGAAGTTTGATTTGATTAGAAGTTGAAGTTTGAAGTTTGATTTGATTAGAAGTTGAAGTTCGATTTGATTAGAAGTTGAAGTTTGAAGTTTGATTTGATTATATTTAGAAGTTTGATTTGATTTGATTATATTTAGAAGTTTGATTTGATTTGATTAGAAGTTGAAGTTTGAAGTTTGATTTGATTAGAAGTTGAAGTTTGAAGTTGATTTGATTAGAAGTTTGAAGTTTGATTTGATTAGAAGTTGAAGTTCGATTTGATTAGAAGTTGAAGTTTGATTTGATTAGAAGTTGAAGTTCGATTTGATTAGAAGTTGAAGTTGATTTGATTAGAAGTTTGAAGTTTGATTTGATTAGAAGTTGAAGTTTGATTTGATTAGAAGTTGAAGTTTGAAGTTTGATTTGATTATATTTAGAAGTTTGATTTGATTTGATTAGAAGTTGAAGTTTGAAGTTTGATTTGATTAGAAGTTGAAGTTTGATTTGATTAGAAGTTGAAGTTTGAAGTTTGATTTGATTAGAAGTTGAAGTTTGATTTGATTAGAAGTTGAAGTTCGATTTGATTAGAAGTTGAAGTTGATTTGATTAGAAGTTTGAAGTTTGATTTGATTAGAAGTTGAAGTTCGATTTGATTAGAAGTTGAAGTTTGAAGTTTGATTTGATTATATTTAGAAGTTTGATTTGATTTGATTATATTTAGAAGTTTGATTTGATTTGATTAGAAGTTGAAGTTTGAAGTTTGATTTGATTAGAAGTTGAAGTTTGAAGTTGATTTGATTAGAAGTTTGAAGTTTGATTTGATTAGTTGAAGTTCGATTTGATTAGAAGTTGAAGTTTGAAGTTTGATTTGATTAGAAGTTGAAGTTTGAAGTTTGATTTGATTAGAAGTTGAAGTTCGATTTGATTAGAAGTTGAAGTTTGAAGTTTGATTTGATTATATTTAGAAGTTTGATTTGATTTGATTATATTTAGAAGTTTGATTTGATTTGATTAGAAGTTGAAGTTTGAAGTTTGATTTGATTAGAAGTTGAAGTTTGAAGTTGATTTGATTAGAAGTTTGAAGTTTGATTTGATTAGAAGTTGAAGTTCGATTTGATTAGAAGTTGAAGTTTGATTTGATTAGAAGTTGAAGTTCGATTTGATTAGAAGTTGAAGTTGATTTGATTAGAAGTTTGAAGTTTGATTTGATTAGAAGTTGAAGTTTGATTTGATTAGAAGTTGAAGTTTGAAGTTTGATTTGATTATATTTAGAAGTTTGATTTGATTTGATTAGAAGTTGAAGTTTGAAGTTTGATTTGATTAGAAGTTGAAGTTTGATTTGATTAGAAGTTGAAGTTTGAAGTTTGATTTGATTAGAAGTTGAAGTTTGATTTGATTAGAAGTTGAAGTTCGATTTGATTAGAAGTTGAAGTTGATTTGATTAGAAGTTTGAAGTTTGATTTGATTAGAAGTTGAAGTTTGATTTGATTAGAAGTTGAAGTTTGAAGTTTGATTTGATTAGAAGTTGAAGTTCGATTTGATTAGAAGTTGAAGTTGATTTGATTAGAAGTTTGAAGTTTGATTTGATTAGAAGTTGAAGTTTGATTTGATTAGAATTTGAAGTTTGATTTGATTAGAAGTTGAAGTTCGATTTGATTAGAAGTTGAAGTTGATTTGATTAGAAGTTTGAAGTTTGATTTGATTAGAAGTTGAAGTTTGATTTGATTAGAAGTTGAAGTTTGAAGTTTGATTTGATTAGAAGTTGAAGTTCGATTTGATTAGATGTTGAAGTTGATTTGATTAGAAGTTTGAAGTTTGATTTGATTAGAAGTTGAAGTTTGATTTGATTAGAATTTGAAGTTTGATTTGATTAGAAGTTGAAGTTCGATTTGATTAGAAGTTGAAGTTTGATTTGATTAGAAGTTTGAAGTTTGATTTGATTAGAAGTTGAAGTTTGATTTGATTAGAAGTTGAAGTTTGAAGTTTGATTTGATTAGAAGTTGAAGTTTGAAGTTTGATTTGATTAGAAGTTAAAGTTTGATTTGATTAGAAGTTGAAGTTTGAAGTTTGATTTGATTAGAAGTTGAAGTTCGATTTGATTAGAAGTTGAAGTTTGAAGTTTGATTTGATTAGAAGTTGAAGTTTGAAGTTGATTTGATTAGAAGTTTGAAGTTTGATTTGATTAGAAGTTGAAGTTCGATTTGATTAGAAGTTGAAGTTTGAAGTTTGATTTGATTAGAAGTTGAAGTTTGAAGTTTGATTTGATTAGAAGTTGAAGTTTGAAGTTTGATTTGATTAGAAGTTGAAGTTTGAAGTTTGATTTGATTAGAAGTTGAAGTTTGAAGTTTGATTTGATTAGAAGTTGAAGTTTGAAGTTGATTTGATTAGAAGTTTGAAGTTTGAAGTTTGATTTGATTAGAAGTTGAAGTTTGATTTGATTAGAAGTTGAAGTTTGAAGTTTGATTTGATTAGAAGTTGAAGTTCGATTTGATTAGATGTTGAAGTTGATTTGATTAGAAGTTTGAAGTTTGATTTGATTAGAAGTTGAAGTTTGATTTGATTAGAATTTGAAGTTTGATTTGATTAGAAGTTGAAGTTCGATTTGATTAGAAGTTGAAGTTTGATTTGATTAGAAGTTTGAAGTTTGATTTGATTAGAAGTTGAAGTTTGATTTGATTAGAAGTTGAAGTTTGAAGTTTGATTTGATTAGAAGTTGAAGTTTGAAGTTTGATTTGATTAGAAGTTAAAGTTTGATTTGATTAGAAGTTGAAGTTTGAAGTTTGATTTGATTAGAAGTTGAAGTTCGATTTGATTAGAAGTTGAAGTTTGAAGTTTGATTTGATTAGAAGTTGAAGTTTGAAGTTGATTTGATTAGAAGTTTGAAGTTTGATTTGATTAGAAGTTGAAGTTCGATTTGATTAGAAGTTGAAGTTTGAAGTTTGATTTGATTAGAAGTTGAAGTTTGAAGTTTGATTTGATTAGAAGTTGAAGTTTGAAGTTTGATTTGATTAGAAGTTGAAGTTTGAAGTTTGATTTGATTAGAAGTTGAAGTTTGAAGTTTGATTTGATTAGAAGTTGAAGTTTGAAGTTGATTTGATTAGAAGTTTGAAGTTTGAAGTTTGATTTGATTAGAAGTTGAAGTTCGATTTGATTAGAAGTTGAAGTTTGATTTGATTAGAAGTTGAAGTTTGAAGTTTGATTTGATTAGAAGTTGAAGTTCGATTTGATTAGAAGTTGAAGTTTGATTTGATTAGAAGTTGAAGTTTGAAGTTTGATTTGATTAGAAGTTGAAGTTTGATTTGATTAGAAGTTGAAGTTTGAAGTTTGATTTGATTAGAAGTTGAAGTTTGAAGTTGATTTGATTAGAAGTTTGAAGTTTGAAGTTTGATTTGATTAGAAGTTGAAGTTCGATTTGATTAGAAGTTGAAGTTTGAAGTTTGATTTGATTATATTTTGAAGTTTGATTTGATTATATTTAGAAGTTTGATTTGATTAGAAGTTTGATTTGATTATATTTAGAAGTTTGATTTGATTAGAAGTTTGATTTGATTATATTTAGAGGGTTGGTTGTACTTAGTTTGTTTTCTATCCACCTGAGGTAATATGAAGGCGTTGTTTTACTCTTGAAGTGTTTAAGGTGATTTATTGTTTTAAGCTTTGATAGTTATCATAGAATGATAAAAGGAGGGAATGAGAATCTATGCTATTAGCTGGTATAGTCAATTAGAGATATTATATTTTGTTGTAGTAAAGATGGTTTCTTTTGTTGTTTTAGCTAATATAAAATGGATGCTTATTTTAGTGGAAAGCAGTAAGATGGATGCTTGTGGCAGAAATGTTATCCTTGGGAACAGAATGTGTTTGTCCCTTTACGAGTGATAAGGAGTGTACAGAAGAGATGGGCTATTGTCCTCTCCCACTACTCTGTCTGACTGCGAGTGCTGTGTATTGAAACAGTAAAGCAAGGTCATGCAGCTACGAGATTGCTCGTCTATATAGATAAGAAAGTTTCTTTCTTAGTAACAACTCCTTATTTGTGTGCGTGTGAAAGTAGGAAAAGTTTTGAATCCACTCTAGGTAAATTGATGCGTTTCTCTAAAAACATGTGACTTATATTAATGGTTTGGTTTCTGAGCATGTGACCTGTATCAATGATTTTGTCTTCTCTGTAACCATGGGAATTGTATTAGATGTGTAATTGGTCATTGTATTAGATGTGTAATTGGTCCTTGATTTCTTTTTGTCACACCTCTCTTTTTCTGTATAAAAAAGTAAACAATGGTGGAGAAGTTGTTCTTCCCCTCCCCTGAGTTGAGGTCTCTTCAGACACTAGTGTTGTGTCTGGAGATCTTCTCGGGAAGAACCCCATGGTGGAATAAATCTGATGTGCTAATCCAGTATCACGTGTGATTATTCAGACTGAAGGTAAAGAATTTGATTTAACAATAGGATAGTTCACTTTCCAGATAACAGCTGTGAAGAAACTGTCCCTGAATCGGCAGGTGTGCGTTTTCACATTTAATACCTTTTGCCTGAGGAAAGAAGAGGTAGTGGCTAAGGTGTGATGTCCTTGATTATGCTGCTGGCCTTGCCGAGGCAGCATGAGATATAAATAGAGTCAATACAAGGGAGGTTGGTTTGTGTGATGGTCTGGGTTGCGTCCACAATTCGTGGTCTTGGATGGAGTTGTTCCCAAGCCAAGCAGAGATGCATCCTGATAAAGTTCCTCATGGCAGCCTGATCGAGACAATTGGTTTAGTTTAGTTCTGTTATTGCTGTCACGTGTACCGAGATGCAATGAAATATTTTATTTTGCATACTATCCAGCCACAGCTTGCCTGTACCAGGCCCATATCCCCTCAACCCTTGATAGAAACAAGGAACTGCATATCTTTTTTGCATTCATTGTTTCATTCAATCATTCATTCATTCTTCTGTATCTCTCCACATCGCTATCTATATCTCTCGTTTCCATTATCCCTAACCAGTCTGAAGAAGGGACTCGACCTGAAACGTCACCCATTCCTTCTCTCCAAAGATGCTGCCTGTCCCGCTGAGTTACTCCAACTTTTTGTGTCTATCAAGGAACTGCAGATGCTGAGTTACTCCAGCACTCTGTGTCTATCCCTTCAAACACCCCCTTCTATGTAGCTGTCAGTGGCTTTCAAATTTCATAATTGTAGCTGCTTCTACCATCGCATCTGACAGCTCCATATGTACACAGCCCTCCGTATGGGGAAGCAGTTGCCCCTTGTATCCCTTTTAAATCTTTTCCCTCTCTGCGTCAACGTATGCCCTTTAGTTTTAGACTCTCTTCTCTAATACCCAATAACTTAGCCTCCACAGCCAGCAAAGAATTCCACAGGTTCACCACCCTCTGACAAACAGCTTTCAAACACACATCACGGGTTAACCCAATCACCCCCCGGATAACTCTCATGAGCCTCTTCTGGACCTTCTTCCCTCTCTCGGCTCCTTCAACCTAATCAAGATTCTTGATTAGTCCGGGCGTCAAAGGTTGTAGCAGCAACTTAGTCCTTCCCAATAAAGTCCTTAAGCTTACCACTTTTACGAAAGGAGTGGAGTGAACATTCTTGACGCAAACAACGACAGAAATCTTCATGACGTTTCAGTTTAATTAGTCGTTTATTGAAGTAGTTATACAAACAGATTAGTATATCTCTAGTCATTGACTTGGTAAGAATTGTATCCCACCACAGCTCCTCTCGTGTCTATCGCATAACATCGCTGTCTTCCCAATTATAATTCTGGCCCCTCCCCTGGCTCCTCCCAGTCCATATATGCACATATGCCCATGTATGTAAGCCTAGTATTCATCTGACGACAACCCCCAAAAATAGGATACAAAAGAATATAATATGCTAAGACAGCTAGCAAATACACATGGCTCCGACAAAGGTTATGGGGAGAAGGCAGGAGAATGGGGTTGAGAGGAAAGATAGATCAGCCAGGATTGAATGGCAGAGTAGACTCTATGGGCTGAATAGCCTCATTCTGCTCCTATGCATTATGAACATCATACTATAAACACGTACAATATATAGAATAGATGACCAGTGATAGTTTGATTCAGACTGGCTCACCCAGGGAAGACACAGGGCTGTGGCGAAAGGATGTTGTTCTGACTGGAGGCCCATAACCAGTGGAGTTCCACAGGGATTAGTGCTGGCACCTATTTTAACAGTATATATATTAATGATAGCGATGAAAATTAGTTGGCCAGTAAATGTGCAGATGATGCACAAATTGGTGCTCAGGGACAGTGAAAAAAAGACTCAAATGTATATATAACTTAGTTACAGATGTGAGCGGAGAAATGGCAGGCAGTGTTTACCCGGGCAAATATGCGGAATTGCATTTTGGGAGGTTGAATATAAGGGGAAAATTTAGTTTTTACAACATAAAGTGGGGAGTGCCTGGAATGTGCTGTTGGGAGTGATGGTAGAGGCAGATATGATAGTGGGATTTAAAAGGCTTTAGACAGGCTCATGGATATGCAGGGGATGGAGGGATATGGATTATGTGCATGCAGGGGGGATTGGTTTAATTTGGCATCAGGTTCGGCACAATATTCGATAAATGAGGGGATGAAGGGTGGAGACTCCATCAACGTGGGCAAAGCCATGATAGCGGCTCAGTGGCTGGCTGATCCCAACAGCAAGCACCCAAGGAAGAGCAGCAGACTGCATGCCAAGTGGATACCTCTGTATCAGAGGGTGGTCGAGCGGGGTTCAAGAGATTGCAGGGCTGTATCATTACCGTGGATGGTAAGGTGGAGGCTCTGATTCCATGGTGTGCCTGCCACTGAGGGAGAGCTGAGAACCACAGCAAGGCAGTAGCTGACTGATACGGAGTGGGGAATGGACTGGATTCTGTGATGTTGGTGGTGGGAGGGAGAGATGCTCTCAGTCATACAGCACAGTGGCAGTGCCTCCAGCCGTGCAGTGACCACCCACACACCCATCTACACTGATCCCACATTCACCCACTTCACTCTCCCCACATTCACACCAACACCCCCCCAGCACACGCACACCCTGAGGGCAATTCAAAACAGCCAATAAACCCACCCACCATCACAACTCAAATTGCAGCAGGATCTTGATCAGTTGGCCATGTGGGCTGAGAAATACTTGATGGAATTTAACACTGAGAAATGTGAGGTGTTGCATTTTGGAAAGTCAAACATGGGCAAGACCTACACAGTGAATGTTAAGGCTCTGGGGAGTGTTGGAAAGCAGACAATCTAGGAGTGCAGATACATAGTTTGTTGAAAGTGACATCACAGGCAGATCGGGCGGTCAAAACGGCTTTTTGGCACATTGGCTTTCATCATTCAGAGTATTGAGTATAAAAGTTGGAAGGTCATGATTTAGTTGCATCAGACGTTGGTGAGGCAGCATTGAGAGGGTTGTGTCCAGTTCTGGGCACCATGACATAGGAAAGATGTCAAGATGGAAAGGGTGCACAGAAGATTTATGAGGATTTTGCCAGGACTCGAGGGCCTGAGCTACAGGGAGAAGTTGAGCAGGCTGGGACTCTATTCCTTGCAGCGCAGGAGGATGAGGGGTGATCATATAGACGTGTACAAAATCATGAGAAGAAACGATAGGGTAGTCGCACAAAGTCTCTTGCCCAGAGTAGGGGAATCACAAACCAGAGAACATAAGTTTAAGGAGAGGGGAAAAGATTTAATAGGAAACTGAGCAGTAACGTTTTCACAGAGAGGGTGGTGGGTGTATGGAACGAGCTGCCGGAGTTGAGGCAGGTACTAGATTCAGGATTCAAGATTCAAGATCCAATTTATTGTCACATGTACAGTGAAATTTGAGTTACCATACAGTCATCTATCTATATACAAAAACTCTTGTTTGTTTGTTTATTTGTGACTGAACTTCAGCCAAAACTGTACTAGATAGCACAACATTTTTAGGCCCACCTATCAGACTGATTAGACCAAGCGGACCAACTGGGCCCAAACTCCTCCCGCATTCGTGCAGCGCCCGATCACCTCTTCCCCCCCCCCTCCTTTCCCCCCACCTCCCCTCTCCCCCTCTCCTTTCCCCCCTCTCCTCTGCCCCCCTCTACTCCCCCCTCCTCTCCCACCCTCTCCTCTCCCCTCTCCTCTCCCCCCTCTCTCTCCCGCCCTCTCTCCTCTCCCCTCTCCTCTCCCCCTCTCCTCTCCCCCCTCTCTCTCCCACCCTCTCTCCCTCTCTCTCCCACCCTCTCTCCTCTCCCCCTCTCCTCCTCTCCTCTCCCCTCTCCTCTCCCCCTCTCTCTCCCGCCCTCTCTCCTCTCCCCCTCTCTCTCCCACCCTCTCTCCTCTCCCCCTCTCCTCTCCCCCCTCTTCTCCCCCCTCTCCTCTCTCTCTCCTCCCCCCCTGCTCTCCCCCTCCTCTCCTTGACCCCCACTCCTCCCTCACACCACTCTCCTCCCTCCCCCTCTCCTCTCTCCCCCCTCTCCTCTCTCCCCCTCTCCTCTCTTCCCCCTCTCCTCTCTCCCCCCCTCTCCTTTCCTCCCTCCCCCCTCTCCCCCTCTCCTCCCTCGCCCCCTCTCCTCTTTCCCCCTCTCCTCTCTCCCCCCCTCTCCTTTCCTCCCTCCCCCCTCCTCCCAAGGAGACAGATTTAAACTTTAAAATGTGAATAACTTAAAAAAAATAACACCTATTTCGATGAAACGTCTTCCAATAAGACCACCGGACGATGGTAAGGTGGGCTTAAAATTGTCGTGCTAACGTTTACCGTTTTGGCTGTAGTCCCGGAACAAACAAACAAGAGTTTTTGTATAAGATTTTATTTGCTGCTGAGCTGTTAAAGATAACCCCCACTTAAAAGCTCCCCAAAACCCCCCTACATTAACTGAAATTGAGTTAAGGTTGTTTTAAAGAACCCAGTCACACACTCCTTCCCCCCTCCATCAACTTTATCCGCCCTCCCCTCACCTGATCAATACCTATCTCTTTTTAATATCATGCCAAGAGGTAGGACTTAAAGGGAACGTTTTCGACGGCGCGGGTTGTATTGCATAGAGCGCAGGAGGATGACAGCTGGTGTACAAAATCAGGAGAGAAATAGATAAGTTAGATGGACAGAGTATTTTTTTGTGTATTTTTTTGAGTAATGGTATCTAGAACAAGGGAGCAGTTGGTAATTGTGCAAAAAGACAAATGATTACGAACCGTACGGACAATGTTTGTACACAGAGGGTGGTCGGTATATTGGGCGACTGTCAGAGTGGTTAGTTCAGGTCGGGACTATAACGACATTGGCAAAGAACATTTGGGCAGGTACATGGATAAGAACGGTTCAGAAGGATATGTGTCGCCCACACTGCTCCCTTAGTACTGCCCCTCCCACAGTGTGGTGCTCCTAGTACTGCCCCTCCCACAGTGTGGCGCTCCTAGTACTGCCCCTCCCACAGTGTGGTGCTCCTAGTACTGCCCCTCCCACAGTGTGGCGCTCCCTTAGTACTGCCCCTCCCACAGTGTGGCGCTCCCTTAGTACTGCCCCTCCCACAGTGTGGTGCTCCTAGTACTGCCCCTCCCACAGTACGGCGCTCCCTTAGTACTGCCCCTCCCACAGTGTGGCGCTCCCTTAGTACTGCCCCTCCCACAGTACGGCGCTCCCTTAGTACTGCCCCTCCCACAGTGTGGCGCTCCTAGTACTGCCCCTCCCACAGTGTGGCACTCCCTTAGTACTGCCCCTCCCACAGTGTGGCGCTCCCTTAGTACTGCCCCTCCCACAGTGCGGCGCTCCATCAGTACTGCCCCTCCCACAGTACAGCTCAACATTAATCTCCCATCCGCTATGTCCCCAAGCTGGCTACCACCCAAGTCTTTCTCACCCAAGATGGTACCTCACATTTCCCTTACTCCAAGCTGGCAGCGTCCCAATCCCTAATTCCCCTAAGATGGCTTCCATCCAGTCCCAATAGTCCCCAAAGCTGACATCCTGACATCCCTTACCCCCATAAACTGGCTACCTCCCATTCCCTTTTTACCCACCCTGGCTACATTCCATTCCCCCAACTCAATAGTCAATAGTGGTTTATTTGTTACATACACATAAATGTGTAGTAAAATGAAACATTACCCGCAGTTGAACAATAAGACCAATAAGATTAATCAATAAAAATGCAATAACACATACAATCACAACTAACACCAAACAAAAAGAAACATCCATCACAGTGAGTCTCCTCCAGTCCCTCCTCACTGTGATGGAAGGCCAGAATGTCTTTTCTCTTCCCTGCCGTCTTCTCCCGAGGTCAGGCTGTTGGAGTTGCCACGTCGGGGCGGTCGGGGCTCCCGATATTGAAGCCCCCGCCGGGCGGTGAAAGGTCCGCGGGGGGCCGACCCAAGCCCCGCGATTCGGGGCGGGCGAACACGTTGCCTCTGCCGCTGCCGGAGCTCCCGATGTCGGCCCCCACCCAGGGGCCTGCGGGCTACCGACGTCCACGCGGCCCGCGCCGGAGCCTCCGGAGACGAGTCGCAGCCGCTCCCGCAGCATCCGCAGGCAGCCAGCGCCGCAGGTGGTGAGTCCGGGCCGTGGGCTCTGCGAACCAGAGACCCAGGTGGTCCCAGGTGCATGGCCGGTGGTAGGCTGCAACGGGAACGGAGACACGGCACAGAACAAAGGTCACGTCTCCGTTCTGGAGAGAGAATGTTACAGTTACAGTTCCCCCTAGCTGGCTACCTCCCATCCCTTACTCGCCCAATCTGGCTAACTCCCATTCCTTTTTTTTCCCAACCTGGCTGCCTCCCATTCCGCTTACACCCCGAAGCTGGCTGTTTCCCATCCCTTACTCCCCCAAGCTGTCTTCTTCTCATTCCCAATACACCCCCAACATCCCATCACCCTTACTCGCCCAAGCTGGCATCCTCTCACCCCCCCCCCTCAATCCGGGGGGGGGGGGGCGGGGAGCGCATTAGTGAATGGTCCGGGGGGGGGGGGGGGGGGGGGGGGGGGGGGGGGGGGGGGGGGGGGGCGGGGAGCGCATTAGTGAATGGTCCGGGGGGGGGGGGGGGGGGGGGGGGGACAGCGGGGTGATGGTCTCCCGGGTGTGGGAGAGAGGAGAGAAGCAAGGGGAGAGAGGAGAGGGGAGCCCATACGCACAGACGCACAGCAGCGTCACGCTGAAAGCCTTCAATAAATCAGTAGGAGGGGGGTTGCACGAACTCTTGTCACATGGGCATTATGACGTCACACGCTGAAGGCAATGGAAAAAACGGCTGATTTATTTATTTTTTTACTAAAACCTCTGTAACTTAAAAAATACACGTCCGAATCAAACAAAAACATCATTTTCCAGCAGCGTTCAGCGTGGTGATTAAGGCGGTGCAAAAATTGTGGCGCTACGGTTTACCGTTTTGCCGCAATCAGCCGGAGTTTCGTGTGCAGTTTTGGTGTAATTTCAGGAAGGCAATCCTAGTATGGAGTGAGGGCAGGGAAGTGACAGAAGGAATATAGTTTGCAAAGTGTGGAGTCACGGAATGAAGGCATTGACTATTTTCTAAATGGGGTGAGAATCCAGGAATCAGAGATACAAAGGGATTTGGGAGTGCTGGTGCAGGACTCCCAAAAAGTAAATCTGCAGGTCGAATCGGTGATAAAGAAAGCAAACTCAATGCTCGTATTTATTTCGAGGGCTTGTATACAAAAACAGCGAAGTAATGTTCAGGATCTATAAGGCGCTGGTAAGGTGGCAGATAGAATATATTCAGCAATTTTGGGCACCATGTCTGAGCTGTCTCCAAATGCCAAATTCGCCTAAGCTGCCTTACTTCCAGTCCCAAAACTTCCTCCAGCTGGCATCCTCACATTCCCGTACTCCCCAATCTGGCTACCTCCCATTTCCTTGTTTCCTAACCTGGCGACTCCCATCCGCGAACTCCCCGAAGCTGGCTTCCCCCCATCCCTTACTTCCCCAAGCCGGATTCCACCCATTCACCTTCAACCCTCAACATCCCATTCCCCTTACTCTCCCCAGCTGGCTTCCTCCCATCCCAAGCTCTCCCAAGCTGGCTAAGTCCTAACCATTACTCCCCCATGCATGCTACCTCCCATTCTCCATACTCCCACAAGCTGGCTACCTCCCATTCCCCATACTCCCCCATGCATGCTACCTCCCATTCTCCATACTCCCACAAGCTGGCTACCTCCCATTCCCCATACTCCCCCATGCATGCTACCTCCCATTCTCCATACTCCCACAAGCTGGCTATCTCCCATTCCCCATACTCCCACAAGCTGGCTATCTCCCATTCTCCATACTCCCACAAGCTGGCTATCTCCCATTCTCCATACTCCCACAAGCTGGCTACCTCCCATTCCCCATACTCCCACAAGCTGGCTATCTCCCATTCTCCATACTCCCACAAGCTGGCTACCTCCCATTCCCCATACTCCCACAAGCTGGCTACCTCCCATTCCCCATACTCCCACAAGCTGGCTATCTCCCATTCTCCATACTCCCACAAGCTGGCTATCTCCCATTCCCCATACTCCCACAAGCTGGCTATCTCCCATTCCCCATACTCCCACAA